>NC_056729.1:707101270-707403770 GCF_019279795.1 Protopterus annectens
ATAGTCAGTGGCTCAAATCCTAAGAAGGTACAGCTTATGCTACATGAACACTTGCAAAAATAAGTCCGTGGAAAAGTAAAATAAATCTGCCTCATCTTTATTTAGGAAGCTCACACTATGCATTCGCTGCAGAAAAAGTAACGTCAGCTATAGGCTAGTTCTAGGCAGGAATTTATTAAATACGCCCAGACTTTTCTGTTATCCAAACTCTGTGTGCAGTTTACAACCCTGGTTTTATGAAATAAGTTTGAATCCACTGGCAGAAATATAACAGTAACAGTTCAAGAAGGCATTGCCAACATTATTGCACCATTGCAGGGAAAAGCACTCTCTAAAACTGCAGATATCATGGCCAATGTCTAATGGTAAGAAGGCTGCAGGAAGCAATTGTTAAGTTAGCTGGATGGCATTGAATCAGTACTGTAATTCCAAGTTTGGAATTAGAGCTAGCTTAAGTGCATTAAGCACTAGTTTGAAAAATGGCTTCACTGTTAAGCAGGTCAAATTTAATAACCTTGAGAATCTTTCTCCAGGTGCTCATTTGGGGGCCATCAGGATGCCTGAAGCAGCAGAGCTACGTGATCTAAATATATTCATTAAAGTGATGTTTCAGGAGTACTTAGAAAGATGAACATCCTGCCACCCAAAAGGGCACATTATGCACATTTGAAATGAGGCACAAATCAAGAAAGAGATTTTACATTAAAGTATATCAACTGTTTGGGCCATGAACGGCCACAGTGGTGCAGCAGTTAGCATCGCCACCTCACAGCAAGAGGTTTTCCGGTTCGATCCTTGACTGGGGAGCCTTCTGTGTGGAGTCTGCATGTCCTCCCTGTGGTCACGTGTGTTTCCTCCGGGTGCTCCAGTTTCTTCCCACATCCCAAAGACATGCTGTAGGTGGATTGCACCCTCTAAATTGGCCTTAGGTGTGAGTGTGTGCATGTGTGTGCACCTTCTGTGGAAGGTTGGGCACCAGGCTGGCAACTCGACACCGTAAAACTCCACTGCCAATCACGAGCGGACAGGTATCCTCTGTGGCAACCTCTAACTGGGAAAAGCCGAAAGAAGAAGAAGAAGAACTGTTTGCAGCCAAGACAGAAAATGTCAACAGAAGAATGAAGATCTGTGCTGCAGTAGATTTTTCTGCAGCCCTAATTTTCTGAAAGAGGAAGTTTCGATCTGTCTTTGAATAATTCAAATGGCCAAACTCAGCTAAACTACGGTTTGCATCAAGCTTAGGGACAGACCATAATACACAGCTTTTCATCTTCATTTTGTCATGAGACCTGGAAGCATCCTCACAGATCAAGAAAAAGGAGCAGTTACAAAGCATCCTTCAAGTAAGTTTGAGAAGGTATAACAATATGCAACAACTGCAGAAGACAGAATGGAGCTAGTGTGAAGATCTGCTGAAGATAATGTAGTACAGCGTCCAGCCTTTCCTTCTGTTTTTAGCAACTAGTCTACCACCAAACAAAATAATTTCAAAATGAGGGGCAACAGAAGAGTTATGCACAACCATACGAGTCTTCTTTGGGCACAAGGTGATTCAGCTTTCATAATGAAGATTCAATTTAATGTACTACAACCATTAAACAAACCTTTCTGTTCTGAAACTTGAAGAGGCTCATATAATGGACATGTCTAGACCAATGAGTGTAGAAATAGCTGTGGTACCAAGGAACATACCTCAGACTATCACAAAGTCTTATTAACACATGTATAAGATAGTTCAAAGGTGATCTGGGCTCTGGATTCTGTGTCTTGGAATGCCAGGATTGCAATTCAGTATTGTGATCATATATATGTTTTAAGAGTTACAATTATTATGCGTACTGATCAAAGCATATTGTGAGACTGCCAATTGCATTCTTATGGAACTGCCATTGATTGTGATTACTTACTGATCACTTCCATCAGGATTTAAAGGGTGCTTAGTGAAACAAAGTTTGTTTAATTTTTGTGGGGGTTAGTGTCAAAGCCTCAACAGGTAGTTCACTTTCCTTTAATAATGAAAGGATCATGAGGCTGTGGGTGCTTCTTCCTCACCAGCTGTTTTGATTCATTCTCTAGTGCCAATACTATAGTGTAACAATGTGGGGGTGTTGTGCCTCTGAGGTTCATAAGTTGTTTCTGCCCATGTTGTCCTTGGAGACTGTTGAGAAGCCTAGTCCAAATTCAAAATTACCCCACAACACTGTCTGATTAGGTTAGTTGCTCAGAGACAGACAGAAGGCAAATGAAGAGTACGGGAATCAAACCCCAAACTACAGGAAGCAGCTTGTCAATAGCTCATGCCCTTCTCCACTAACTGCTAATAAACAAATGGATGACACATTAAGCCAAGGTTACATCTGCTTGGGTTGGGGATGGCTTAAGTGAATGTAAACAATGCCATGGTATTTATTGAAAAGTAAGATTAAAGTATATACTTCCACTTACAATACGCCTGCCATAATAAATAGTAACAAAAGCATCCATGTTCAAAGGAACAAAAACAATATTTACAATCCCAAAATAGAATTCCCTTTTGTATCTTACCCTTTCAGATTTATCAGCTATATTAATCAACAAACATTATACTAGTTAAAATGCATTTTTATATCATTTTACAACCTGTTTTTCTGTAATCACACACATTATTGTATAGTAATATTCCACAGTGTCCACAAGTTCCATATTAAACATATGTATTACTATGGCATTAATTTTGGGACATTGTTTTTGTCTTTTCATATAAATCATAACACATCATTAAGATTTCAGGTGATATATTCCATCTCCATCTTTAATTCTTCATTATTTTTCCTACAAATACAGACTAACAAAATGCCTCCAACACTACTGCTACTACATTCTTAAGCACCCCAGTCCCTTGAATTTTATACTAAGAACACTGTAGGACTACGCCAAACTCCAGAAATCCACAAGCGTTGACAACACAAGGCAGGAAGGCAAACCCTTTAAATGTAATCCACACAGTTTATTAACAGTTCGAGTTTACAAGTTTAAAATAACAAATAAAAAGTTAAATGCTACAAAGCGTTTTTCGTCCAGATAAAGTATCCGGACTTCTTCAGACAAAACGCTAGCACTAAACTCAGTTAATGTTTAAATAGAAGCAAAAAGCCACAGGTAGTTAGCGTTAATTGGCGTTAATTACACAAAATTCCAATTACACCTTTTTAAGGCAACAGTGTCTAAATATCCCTGTTTTTTTATATAGATACTACAAGCTTTAGTCAATCGTAAAACAACCAGTTTTACTGAAGCTTGTTATTATGTTGCTTATTCACACTAAAAAACCCGCAACTTTGTAATCCTATTTGTAACGGAAGCTTCTGTACATACTACCTAGTTAGATTATTTCTTCTAATACACATTTGTATTAAAAAATATGTATATATATATATATATATATATATATATATATATATATATATGTGGTATGTTTTTTGTATAGATACTGCAAGCTTTAATCAGTCATAAAACAAGTAGTTTTACTCAAGCTTGTTATTATGTTGCTTATTCACACTAAAGTACCCGCTACTGTTGTAATCCTGTTTATAAGGAAAACTTCCGTACATACTACATAGTTATACTATTTCTCCTAAACAGGTCTATATTAAAAAATGTGTATAAGTATGTGTATGAATATAAACAAATAGTGTATTTCTTCAGGATTATCTACATATAACCGACAAGGCACACAAAAAATGCAAGTGAGCATGTAGTATATACTAACAAAAAGGTAGTTTCTCTTTAAAATAGTCAATAAATAATAATACATAATAACTATTTTAAGCATATCTAAATATTATTAAATCTAAATCAATTGTTATATTTATTAAATATTAAATTACTGTGTAATAATAAATAATTAAATATTACATATTGAATTTACAGATTAAATTAATTTAAAAAGTTTTTAATATTTAACAATCATTCATTAATAAAACCATTAGTTATTTAAAAATCATAATGTATATAGATGTATGACCTGACAAATATACAATGTTAAGTTATAACCAAAATAAGTGGAAAATACATTCTCCTAAAAAAAGTATAATTAATGAAAAAACTTTTTTTAAAAAACAATTATACATTTATCTTAATAAACTTTTCATTTTTAATACACATGCAAGTGAACAAAGCTCATTAAGTCCTGGTTCTCTGCAAGCTCCTAGTCGTAACTGCCAGCATATTTCATTCCTTTCTAGTTCCAATTTCAGGTAATTATCATTCAAAAAATTATGTTCATGTACATTATTTTTAATTTGATTAATTACCATAAATTTAAAACTATGACCTGTGTGTTGTTTACAGTGCCTCGCTAAAGCATTTTCATTTTTGTTCCTTGCAATTACATAAACATGCTCATAAATCCTGTCCCGTAAACGCCTATCTGTTTTTCCTATGTAAAACGATGTACACTGTGTACACTGAGCTAAATAAACTATTGCCTTTGAGTTACAATTAAATGTTTCTTTGACAAAAAACTTTTCTTTTCGAATGATAAACATTTCTGATGTTTCAATATAAGTACAATACTTACATGCTCCACATTTATGTGTACCCCTACTGTTTTTCTTCACATAAGGTTTTGTTTCCAATAATTTTTTCATGTTTACTCCTCGTCTATAGGTCACTATAGGGCCAAAATTTAAAGCTTGAGTAAAACTACTTGTTTTATGACTGATTAAAGCTTGCAGTATCTATACAAAAAACATACCATACATATTTTTTAATACAAATGTGTATTAGAAGAAATAATCTAACTAGGTAGTATGTACAGAAGCTTCCGTTACAAATAGGATTACAAAGTTGCGGGTTTTTTAGTGTGAATAAGCAACATAATAACAAGCTTCAGTAAAACTGGTTGTTTTATGATTGACTAAAGCTTGTAGTATCTATATAAAAAACAGGGATATTTAGACACTGTTGCCTTAAAAAGGTATAATTGGAATTTTGTGTAATTAACGCCAATTAACGCTAACTACCTGTGGCTTTTTGCTTCTATTTAAACATTAACTGATTTTAGTGCTAGCGTTTTGTCTGAAGAAGTCCGGATACTTTATCTGGACGAAAAACGCTTTGTAGTGTTTAACTTTTTATTTGTTATTTTAAACTTGTAAACTCGAACTGTTAATAAACTGTGTGGATTACATTTAAAGGGTTTGCCTTCCTGTCTGGTGTTGTCAACGCTTGTGGAACCCTTGAATTTTATATTTGCTTTCATAGGATTAATACAGTTTCATGGCTATTTACTCACATGACCATCAGCTCCTTACAAATACTTACCCTCAGGCTATATCCCCTATCTGAAGGAGGGCTAGGGTATTTGGACCAAGGGAAATTGTGAGGCTACCCAATCCAGTTATCCAGGTACATTTTAAAGGATGATAATGTATCATACTGTTAACCTGCAAAGGCAGCATATTCCACAGATGGGGGAGTTGCAGCATAATAAATATGTCTCTCCACTGTGTTTTGTTAATCTGTTAGTGAGGATTTAGGCTCCAAGTTCTGGTGTTTGATAAGTTATTCGGATATCAAGGACAGCATGGTCTCTAATGGCACCATGGGTAAGATACAGATTGCCCCACAATACTGTATAATGTAATGAGCAAACTGAGAGAAAGCCTAGCCTGTCTTGGTAGTTCAGGGTGTTTAAACCTGAAATTTTAATTAGGACTGTATTGGACTTTGTCTAGTTGTTTGAAGTGTTGAGTGAGACACATGTTGAAAGGCCCTTTCAATGCTATAATTGGTCTAATTAATGCTATACATGAGAGAACAACAAAATATTTCAATCTGGATGACATTCCTTTCGATATTCAATGCGCTATGTTCAGAAGTTCATCGGTTCATAGGTGTTTTCTATAATAACGATCACAAGGATCTTTTTAAGCCTAGACATGCATCCCAAATCTCTGACAAGTTCTGGTACCCTTGACAGGTATAAGCAGCGGCTTGGGAGGTGAAACATTTACAAGCAGGGGCCTAAGAGATAAACCATTCACAGGCTGCCTGTGTCCGTTATAGATATAAGTGCCAAACCAGGGATAAAGTTCCTGTTCCACATCCATTTGTCCAACACTTGAATTGGGTTAGGGAGGAAATTTGCTTCACATGGATGAGGAACCTGTTCCAGAGAAAGTGTAGTCTCTGGGATACGTACTTGTCTCTCCATTAGTTCATATTTATATCACAGGCAAGGTTTAAGTCTTTAGAATGGGCAATTCTAGTGCAATGTGTTTTGTGGATAAGTAAGAGCTCCATCAGATTGGGGTCTGACAATTCCTTGTATGCCAGACATAGATCTTCCCTCAACACCCTTTAAGATACAGAATACAAGAATAGAGTCTTGAGGCAGTCTGCATAGGACATTACTTACACCCTGTATTCTTTTAGTGAGGAACCTCTGCGGATGTTCCAGTTGTTGAATATGCCTGGTTAGGTACATACCAACAGGGACACTGCACTCAGTGATAGATCTAATGAATGCCAAATACTGTGGAGCAATGATTTACTTGGACCTAGATGCCATACCTTTGTCTGCAAGTTGCACATCATAGAATGATGTCCTCACTACTATAGACACATGATGGCCAAAGGCTAGATTACTGTCTATATGTGTCCCCATGTCCCTGACTATTGGGTCAATTCTTACTGGTGTGTTGTCAATATAATAGCTACCGGGATGGATGACTTCCTGAAGGATACTATTATGCATTTCTTGGAATTTAGTTTTAGTTTATGGCTCTGACACCAGTTGTTTGTCTGTGTCAGCCCTTCCTGGAGGACAATTGTGTTAGTGACAGCTCTTAATTTGCAATCATCTGAAAATGTAGTCAGCCAAAGGGCACTGGCATTGACTTTGACTTCAGAGAATTAAAGGCCAAAAAGGAGCAGTCTCAGGACCACTTAAGTTTGTCAACAATGCCCGTGTGGGGGGATTGAATCAAACACGTTGAGCTATTTTGCATGACCTTCTCAAAGAAGTCCACCAGGCTGAGTAGGCATGACCTGCCCTTGAAGAAACCAAAGTGGGTTGGTTCCAGCATTTGGATGTTTCCTCTGTCATTATTGATCATTTCCATGGTAATTCTTTCTATGAGACTAGTGAGACTTATTGATCTGTAGTTTCCAAAGTCTGTAGATGACCCACCTTTGTGCAGAGGATGACTGTTGCTGTTCTGCATTAATGAACAATGAAACCTGTTTGGAGACTATAGTTAAATAGCAATTCCAAATGACATAATAGATCACATTTCATGCTATTTAGAAGGCATCCTGAGATATTGTCTCAGCCTATTGATGCAGTATTCTTGGCATTAGAGATAGCTTTAAGCACCTGTTTCCTAGTGATAGCAGAGAGATTTATATTTGATGGTATTACCTGAGGGAGGGTTAATCGGAAGAGAGGGGTAAAGCTGGAACTGAATTTGTCAGCCAGTAGGTTTGCTATATCTTCTGCATCAGTATTTGTGGCTCCAGTTGCAATGAATTCTGCACACAATTGTGTATTGCCTTTGAGGTTGCAAACATAGCTAATGAATGCGTTGCAGCTGTCTTTGGCCTGGGTGGCCAACTTTACATCAAATTTTGCTATGATAGACTATTTATATATTTCTTCCCTATGAATTTCTTTAATTAGCAGCCAAATCTATCTCTTATCCAGTGTCCATACTAATTAACCATTCCATCTCTGAACAATATGTCCCAAGACTTTGAAAAAATCTCACACATCATCCCCTTGCATAAAGAAGGCACATCCACAGGCCAATTGCAATTCTCCCTCTTGCCAAAATGCTTGAAAAATGTATACACTTTGAACTCCTGCCTTATCTTCTAAACAATAATCTGCTCTCCATCTCCCAGCATGGCTTTTGACCAAAACATAGTACCACAACCACCATTATAAGCTTCACAGACACAGTCAACCAGCTTAGAAACAACAGTCAGTTTGTATAATCTATTTTACTTAACATATCAAAGGCCTGAGAGTGTCACACCAAAAAGTTCTGTATGAACTAGCTTCCTTAAACTTCTCCCAAGCAGCCATTTCATGGTTTTACAGCTACCAGCCAGCACATCAACAAGCAGTAAAATGGCAAAATGAGATTGCAGCTCTGCTGCCTGTTTCAGTTGGTGCCCCATAAGTTTCTGTCCTTGGGCCACTACTCTTCACCATTTTCACCAATAAACTCAGTTCTGTCACCCGCTCATCAACCATTATTCAGTATGCAGATGACTCCTCACTCATCTGTGCAGCCCCATCCCGCCATGAGCTCCTTCAAAAAATAAATAAATAAATAAATAAATAAATACAAATTCATTTACAGATATTGAACAATATCTCTCCAATAACCAACTCATACTCTACCTCAGGAAGACTAAATTAATGCTGTTCACAAACAACAAAATGCCTCAGCTTCCCTTTTCTTTTATACTCCAATAACAACGCAAGATCTAACCTGTGGACCACACCAAATTTCTAGGTGTCACCATTGATACCTGCTTAAAATACCATAACCCCCCCCCGGCATTCAAAAAGGTACACATCAAACAGGTTTACTGTACAGAGCCAAATCATTCCATAGCCAAACTCTAAACAGTCTATAGCCAGAACACATATGCTATCCCCTCTGTTATATGCCTCTCCAATCTTCACAAATCTAAGAAAATCAGACCTAAATAAACTGGAGACCTGCTAGAATAAGAGACCCAGGTAAACCTCTATCCACCCCCATAGATCACACTGTTGCTCAGTTCTTCATCAACTAGAATGGATCAAATTTGTAAGCCTTATTTTACTAAACCAACTCACCATTGCCCACACCATCATTCACCAACCAGAAAACTGTTCTGCCCTTAGTAACCTAGTTCAACCGTACTCTAACTGAAGATCACTGAGATCATCCAACAAACTGTTACTAACGTTCACAAAAGCCAACAACAGTTTCAGAGATGCTCTGCTCTCCACACAAATCTCAAAAACCCTAGCATGTACTCAACACAACTGATTCATCCAAATTCAAAAGGCTAAACACTGTTTCTTCTCACAATACTCAAGTCAATCCAGTAACAAAATGCTCTATGAATTTCATTTTCATTTAACTTAAACAATTTAATATAACATAATGTGTACATTAGCTACTAGACTCAAAATGTTAGCACTGATTACTGTCATGTCATGTTCCAACTCCCACCCACTCTGCACTGTTAATCTGTAAATACAGTTGCTTAATCTGAACTGCTTGATGTTTTATTGTATTTTAATCGAGTGCCATGTTTCACGTTACAAGTTACATTTGGTTGATTTGTCATGATCATACAAGAAGTTATTGTAATAATCCAAATTGTTATGACAATGTCCTAATGTCTTAATTTCTGTATGTGGAATATGTTAATACAATTTCTGTATTTTAAGTATGTTTTTGAAATGTTTTAATATTAAAATAAATTAAAAATTGATGATGTGATTCCACCACAGTGGCTTGTTTTTTGATTTAGTTCTATACTTCCTATTAACATGCATGCATATTCTCTGAACAGTTCTGCATAGACATCAGTGTTCACACATATATATGAAAAAATGTATAACAAATGTATAAAAAGTGGACTTATTTAACACATATATGTATATATTATTATGAAAATATGCACACATATATATAAAAAAAATATAAACCTTATTTTTAAGTAGAATTAGTTCTTTGAAACTAATTATTTGATAAATCACTCAATAAATAATGTACATTAATAACCATCTTTTAAACACTAGTAAATAAATATACATGTATATATGTATGTATGTACACCTTTTCATTTTTTTTTTTACCTAACTCTGATTTTTTTTAAACGCCCAACTCCTGATTTAAACCAAATGGTTTCAATGTGTTAAATTTAAGTATCATCCTTGTTTCTAATTCTAACAATTTTCCTACTATATCATCTCCCCTAGAGACAGAAGGTTTTCTCAATATGCAGAAGCTCAAACTGTCACTACAACCATCATGAGCATCCATAAAATGCTTCGCAACAGGACTAAAGGAATTTAGATTTCTTATATCCTTTAAATGTTCTAAAATCCTGATTTTTATCATTCTTTTTGTTTGTCCTATATACCAAATGTCCTTGCATGAGCAACCTAATATGTATACTACGCTGGTAGACTTACAGTTAAAGAAATGTTTAGATATATGGCGTATGTTAGTGATGAATTCAATGTTAATAACCCTACTGCATACATTGCATGAACCACATGCAAAAGTGCCCACCCTAACTGAGGTGGATCTAACATGGTGTGAAAGATTGTTATTTAGAATTTCTTTGAGATTTTTTCCCCTTTTAAACGAAAAATTAACATGATTTGGAAATAACTCACCTATGTTATCATCTTCACAAATTAAATACCAACATTTTCTAACTAATGAGACTAATGTATTCGAGAAAGAGGTGAATTTAGTTACAAAAAACAATTTCTCAACATTATTTTTTACATTATTTTCTATTTTATCAAAGTATATCATGGTATTGCCTCTATCATGTGCCAACCTGATATTATCAATCACACTATCCCTACATTTTAATAATTGACTACGTTCATATCCTCTTTCCAATAGTCTCAAAAACACTGAATATAATTCTTTATCTATGTCTTCCTTTGCATTAGTATTGTCCCGAATTCTTTTGAATTCCCCATATGGTAGGGCATTTAATAAATGTGGGAGATGCATGCTTGTAGCATGTAGGAACATATTTACCGAAGTTTCCTTCCTAAATGGTCTAAATTGAATTTTGTTCTCCTTCTCAAATAAAGTTAAATCGAGAAAATTAATCTCACTTCTGTTGGTCTCATAAGAAAATTGTAAATTATGTTCATTATTGTTAAGTACTTCAAAAAAATCTAAAAACTCAGATATGTCCCCCTTACAAATGAAAATGAGATCATCTATAAAGCGCTTATATAGGGTTACTTTGTTCTTAAAAAAATCCGTTGGATAAATAAATTTTTTCTCAAAATAATCCATATAAATGATAGCATAAGATGGTGCATATGCTGTACCCATTGCGGTGCCTTTTACTTGCAAATAGTATTCAGTGCCAAATAGAAAATAACTGTGAGTTAAACAAAATTCTAACAAACTAATTAAGAAACCAGTTCCGGGTCCTTCACCCATCATGTTATGTATAGATTCCAAACCCCATTTGGTATTAATGTTGGTGTATAAGGACTTGACATCGACAGTGACCCAATAGTAGTCATGACTCCAATTAAAATTCAAAATGTTATTAATTAGATCCTGTGTATTCCTAATGTGAGCTGTTACCTTGTGTAAATAATTCTTTAATTGAAAATCCAAAAACAAATTAACACTTTCCAGAAAAGAACCTATACCAGATATAATAGGTCTACCTGGAGGTTCTTCCAAATTCTTATGGATTTTAGGTAACGCATACAAAATAGGTATTGTTGGTTTTGAATATATAATTTTTTAACATCAGTATGCATAAAAAAACCCAAGCGTTCACCTTTTTCCAATAAGAATAACAGCTCATCATTGAATGACAAAGTAGGGTCACTGTCAAGTTTCTTATACTCTTCAGAATTCAACAATCTATTCACCATGTTACAGTATTTAACTCTATCCATTATGACCCAATTTCCACCTTTATCGGCAGGTTTAAAAATATACTCATTTTTGAGTTTTTTTAAATCTTTTAAAGCCTGCCATTCATTTCTGTTCAAATTGAAACACTTTTTTCTTTTACAAAACTCTTTGAAAGATGTTTCAATTTCTCTCAAGAGAATTTTTTGAAAAGTGGAAACAGCAGGCACAGAAATATAAGGCATAAAGGTGTTATTAACATTTTTAAATTCCGGTAACATTAATCTGCCATAACCAGTCAGAAAATTAGCATTCTCGACATTTTCAACAATGGATGGATCAGTATTACTATTAGTTTCATCAAGTTCAAACTCATAGTTGTAAATAGACAAGTTAAATAAATTTTCATCTATTTCAGAGTCACTAGACGAAACCAATTCTTCAATAACAGTAGGAATGGACGTACTTGGTTTCTCCCTTCTAGAAAAATAAACTCTGAGTAAAAGCTTCCTTATAAAGCACTTAACTTCAAAGTAAATATCAGCTAGCGAAGGGAAAAATGTCGGAACAAATTTACTTCCTCTATGCAAAACATTTAACATCTCATGATTTAGAGTTAAATTAGACAAATTAACACATTGCAAGGAGAGTTTGTTAAAAGTCATTGTCGACAAACCTTCATTTAAATCTGTTTTGCCCCTTCCTTCCATTCCTCCCGTTTCTTCCCCTGTTTGAATCGTCGTTTTGAAAGTTCACATTTTCATTGTTAGAGCCACCAGCTCCCATGGTGACCTCTCGATTAGAGGTCCTGTTAACAGTTGTTGCTCCAGCAAAAGAAACATTTTTGGTGGTGTTGCCCTCCACAGAAGATGCCGATGATGCTGATAGTCCTCTCCGCTTGAAACTGCTGCTCCAGCTTCTGCCCCTTGACCTATTACGTGCATTGCGCATAGGCTCACGTTGCCAGTTAAACAAAACACCGGTTTCGTAATCTTGGTGGGTGAATTGTACTACTGGATAAGAATCAGTATGATGTCTTAATGTATGAGATGTTGGATGATAAGTTCTATCAAAAGATTACATTAGCACATGTGGAAGCAGTGGATGAATCAGTCAATAGTCAGATTAAACACATGGAGCACCTTGAGATGTTGAGCAATGAATTAGTAAGATACTTTACAAACACCAAATTTATAATAACTAAGATACAGGGGCTACCCAAGCTTCATAAAAATACTATTAGACCTCCTATGAGGCTGATAGTCTCCGAGAGTGGGTGGTGTACGGAATCTATTTCAATTTATTTGGAGAGTAAACTAAGACCTATGATTGATACTTCATTGTATGTGTTGAAAGACACAGAACAGTTTCTGCATGATTTATATGATTTCACAAATCAAGGTGCAATTAATGAGAATTTTACTTTTGTCACTCTTGATGTTGTTTCCCTATTTACTGTTATTCCTAATGAAATAGGGATAGGATATTTAAAGAAATTGATGATTATGTTTGGTTTACATAGTGCTGATGAGATGATATTGTTACGAAAATTAATGTGTATTGTACTCATGAATAATGTCTTTTTATTTAAAGAGCAGGTATATTGGCAAAAAAATGGTGTGGCCATGGGGAGCTCATGTTCCAATAGTTATGCAAATGCAGTTATGTTGACATGGGAATTATATTATTTGGTTAAAGGACCGTTCAGCCATTTGATATTATTTTATAGGAGGTTTGTTGATGACCTCTTTATTTTATGGAAGGGTAATGTATCTGAACTAGAGGCATTTGTAGAATATATTAATGGTACAATGCAATTTTTGAAGTTCACTTTGAACTATTCTACAGAAGGTATTAATTTTTTAGATGTATATGTAGAAAAAGATGGGATGGATGGGATATCTACTAAATTATTTAGAAAGGATTGTTATGTGAACAATCTATTATCCAGAGAAAGTATGCATCCCAAATATGTTTTTAAAAATGTAGCGCAGAATCAGTTTTTTAGAGCCTCTAGGCTGAGTGTTAAAAATGAAGAGTATGAGAAGCAAATGGTTAGGACCAGATATGAACTCATGGAAAGGGGCTATGATCAAAGTGTTATAGAGAGCAGTGCCATGACTGTTAGACAGTTGAGAGAGACAAGAGCTAAACCTTACTTCTCAGGGGGGCCTCCCAGGGAAGTGAAGAAAAATGATAATAAGCTTAAGGTCTGTGTATCCTATTCCAGGGATATAAGGAAATATACAGACATTATTAATGAGCATTGGAAGATATTAATGACGGATACACAGATTTGTGCTATAGCAGGTTTGAGACCTCAATTTACTTTTAAAAATAAAAAGAATTTGAAGAGAAGATTATGTAATGTTAAAGATAGAGTCTATGATAAGGTAGTTTATGGAACCAAGCCATGTGGTAAATGTGCACAATGCAAATATATTCATAAAAAGGTGTTTTTTAACCATCCGGATACTGAAAAAGTTTTTGACATTAGGGTTGATGCCACATGTGAGACAACACATGTGGTATATCTGGCTAGCTGTTTAATCTGTAATAGTTTTTATGTAGGTAAGATGGATCGCACCCTAAGAGAGAGAATTAGGGAGCATATTTACCACATTGGGAAAGGGTTGAATGTCAATGCTCTAGCTAAACATATTTTGAACATGGGTGAACAGCATAGTTTTCATTTTATGGTAGTCTCTAGGACCTATGAGAATATAAGGATATAAGATATAAGGGAATATATTCCAAAGACATGCATGTGGAGCATTGCTCCCCGGGCCTCCGCTGAAAACAGGCTCTGTGGAACCTAGTCGGACATTCCCGGTCAACAAATGTTAAACAAATAAAATAAAATAAATTAAAAAAGGGGTGGAGACATTAGGGCTAGGACAGAGGAGATGGAGGCAAAATGGATAGTTATGCTGAGAGCCAATTATGGCCATGGCCTTAATGATATTGTGCCTATGAAACCTGTTCTTGGTAAAAGAGCACTACGTAGGTAGTTTTACTTTTAATGAATATTTTTAATGAATGTTTTTTAATGAATATTTTAGTATATGGTTGGATTTATTTATAGGGTATTAATGTTAAATGAGGCTTTGAGGAAATTTTATGCCTTTAAATAATATAATTGAAGTCATGTGGTTTAATTATGTTTAATTACTTGTATTATAAGAAGGTGTGTTTTTGATGCTTTGTATGTACACCTGAAGAAGCTCAGTGTGAAAGCGCTTGTGTTTGCATTAAAGACAGTACTGCTGTTACTATTGTTCGAGGTTGCTTAATTTTTGATCCTGGAGCCTACCCTCAGCAGCTTTTGTTGGATTTGTGCTTTTGCTTTTTATTTCTGCAGAGGTGCCTGGTGTCTTTTGGGCATTTTTTGCCTTATAATATGCTAATGTCTAAAATGATCACTAAGGAGACTTATGATATGAATACTGATAATTTAAGGTTTACCTGAAAAATTATATGACGTCTTCAGTTGGTTTCTTGCTGTTACTTGCATTTACATGCATGTATACCAAAGTATATTTAATTATTGTAACCAACTAGTCTTATTACTGTATTATACTAAGTACAATAAGTACACCAAGACAATTGCTTCAGTTAATACGCATATTACTATTACATTTTCCTTTCGGATCTACAAGCATGCGACACAGATGCTGTCAGCTCTCTATGGCAAATGCCCAAAGCTTGTTTATACACACTCATATTTATACCAAAAAGTCTGATATTTTTTCTCAAAGTCTGATGTATAACAGTTCTTTCTTTGTATAACAGTTTTCCTTTGTTCCCTTGTCCTTGTTTCTTTGTAGTTTGATGATCCATGGAAACTCAGTCTTGCATTATCTGAAATGTGGTGTTCCAGCACTATCTGAAACTTGATGTTTCAACTTTATCTAGCTTGATGTTACATCTCTTTACTTCATTGATGTCCTCCCAGCTGCCATCTGCAGTTATTTTTACAGACTTTGCTTCTCAATAACATACTCCTTTACATGGATGACAATACCTAATTAAGCTATGTCAGCACACTTACTAATTCTTATTTTTCAGCATTTTATACTATTCCTAAATTAACCTTTTATATTTCATATCATTCTTGCAGACTTTTATTCAAGCTAATAATCATGCTAGTGAAAAGACAGTGAACTATTATTCTTTCAGGTCTCCTTATTTTATTTATTTATTTTTTTGGAGGAATGGACTTAACTTCAGTTAAAGAAAAGACTGCATTTGTTTCATTAGCATTGCTATTTACAATATTTATCATGACTTGTTGAGTTATTGCAACTGTTTGTAACCTGCAGCATATAAAACAATTTCAAGCTGTCATTATTATGACCCCCTAAAACTATCAACACAGGATATATTAACCAATTTAGCAATTTGATCCCAGATGATGATCGTCTTGTGAATATGTTCCACCAGTTATGGGTAGTGTCAGCTTCTGCTTTTGTCTTTTACTTTTAACACTGGTTATTTGAAACTACACATACAAACTGTGATGCCACTTAAACAAACATTTTTAATTTGAAGGCAATATTGTCTATTTACACAACATTTTGTTCAATTTATAAATGTAGCTACATTAGTACTAAATTGTAATCTATTTATCAAAGATACTTGTAATGATTTTCTTCCATTGTGCTTGTAAATTACAGTCTGTGAGATATATTGTTCTACTAGTTTTTATACCAAGCTTTCTTAAATCTGCATTTGGTATCTTTAGTACAATAGTACAAGTGGATGGTATTTATACCATTTGATCTGTATGAAGTATTGGCCTGTTACCCAAAATGGTAAGTATTTTAACAAATGGTCCTTTTTTTGTATTACTGTGTTGTTTATACAAATAAACAGAGTATTGGTAGAAATCATACCCTTTTTTCCCCTGTTGAGTTTATTCTTACTTTTTTTTGTTATTGTCTATACACTGTGACATTTTTCTTTGATGTCTCCCCTTGTCAGTTTCTGTTATTGTCTACACACTGTCACATTTTTGCATGATGTCTTCCCTTGTCAGATCTGTTTCCTTTTTTGAGGCAATGTACAACATCTAATAGAGATAGAGCTGTTTATCGAAATGTTTATGTCAGTCTTTGATTCTTTCTGTATTTTTATGTATGCCTGACCTTGTTTAGCTAACCATGCTGTTATATTTGTGTTAAATGTTATCCTCCCAAGGTACATGATGTAGGCTTTTTACAACTGAAATTGCCATGTGTTATATTTTGTGTAGCATTTTCCTAACTACATTTTATTCGTGAAATATTGTAATTTCCTTTGTTTTGATGTTCAGACTGATGCAAATAAAATGCAGATGTCTGGTGTTGAATGATGCGTGCCTTGTCTCGCAGCTGCACTTTTATCTATAGTCCTTGAAGCATGTTCCAGACACTGAACATTCAGCTTGTCTCAAGCTGTACCAGAATATATGTATGTTAGCAAACAGAAATACACGTATTTAACTAACTATATTATTTCTACATATATTATAGCAACAGATGTGTATATCCATCTAACTAGCAAATAAATGTGCACATGCATTTATACATTTTAAACATATCTATCACTGTATACATTCCCTCTGTTTTATTTTAAATACAGACTGTCTACATTAGTATGCACTTTTTAGTTAAGTTATATTGCTATTAACTAGAAACACATTGGGAAACAAACCTTTTAGTTTTCTTTTAATACAGCAAGTTAACATAGTTTAATATTGTTAACACAATGAAAACAAGCATTACCAGTTATGAGCTGTATTTTGCAGTTATTGAATATGACTTTATACAGTGATGTCCTATACTGCAAAGGCATTGCAATCTTGTTTTTTGAAAAAAAAAACACATATGTCACAAATGTCACGCTTTGACTTGTTACTATACATATAACACTTGAATGTAACATTGTCTATTTACATAGATAAACCATTTACTATATAGTGTACAGAATACACTTGCTTGTACAGATTGTTTTTGCAATTATATATACATGGCTCTAATGTACACTCAGTCCAGTTTTCAAACCTAGCATTAAACTGAAGCCTGCTAATTACATTACTTGAAACATTAAAATGTATTTTTGGTATTATTACTTTGCTCTTTTATTTGAGTCACTTTTGCAGTACTGTTTACACAGTTAGTATAAAATTGCAAGTATGCTCTTCCCCTGTAGTATACATCATTTTATTGCAGTATTGGTTATTTGCTTTATGCTGTGAGAATTGAATGTATGCTTGCCTTTTGGCTGTTACATAGACTGTGACACTTTGGTCTTACACATTTGCTCTTTTTTTGGCCATTTTGAAAAACAGAAAATATTTTTATAGTGCTTTTGCTGTTGCCCATACTGTCACAGTTGTAGTAGGAATTGGTTTTATGCATTTTGAAAAGACGTTTACTGTTACTACTAGCTATTGGCACCCTCTCTTTTTGTAAAGGGACTTGCATAATTTATTTTAACTGCATATTATAGCCCATGTACTGACTGTACTTGGTGTAGTATTTACTAGCAAACAGATTATTAATGACATGTATGCACAATTTTGACATCTTATTACAATTACTAAACAGGATTTTTGTAGACTTTTGTACTTTTTGCTTAATGCTGTACGTAAATACTTAACAATAATGTTTTAGAAAAACATAAGCCATTTGGCCTGGCAACCAGTCTTGTTTCCTTAACCTTATAAATGTCAGTACCAGTAACATTTTATCTTATACAACATTCGTTGTAACGACCCATTCCAGCCTGGAAAGATTTGAGTTCACATACTTTTTTTCTTTCTGTGCACTCCAGATGCTTAACTCATAACTCCTTCAGCACTTACTCGTACCTTCAGTCATTTGTTAATATACTTGTAACTTGATATTAGAATGCAGTTGTAAAACTCTTAGAATTATAATAAACATTCGTAATTTGCCTAACTATGCATAATACTGCTTTTGAATACTGTTTTTGCTGGAGTATTTGCTATTTTTGATGCTATTATACAATTACAAAATATTGTAAGAAACAAAAGCGATATTGGCTTAACTGAGACATGCCTAAAACAAATATATTTACATGATTTACATTTGCTATCATTTGTGTTTTGCTGCACTTTAGATGAAAAGAAAATACATGCATGTCAGTCTTGTGACATCATGTCTTTACTGCATTTATCTACTCTCATTTGATTTCTATGTCCTAGATCTGATTTATTTGAAATGGTTTTAAAATCACTATTTAAGTGCCTTGCTTTAACTGAATGAAAGTTTGTGCTGTGTACGCTTAACCATTTTTTAAATGTAGAATAGTAAATCATAAATTATTTTCTATCAGCATAGTTAACTGCTGTTGCTTTAACTCTTTACTAACCATATTATCTGTTCTGCTGACTTTAAAGCTCTTATGTATTTCTAAAAAAGTGTCTGCATATGTTGTCTGAACTTTTCGAACTCACTCTGACTGTGTCTTAGAAATTTATTAAATATTTTTGTCAGTTCACCATGAACCTCGTCTCAGTTTTTATCTGTTTTGTAATGTGCAGTGTTTTATGCCACTTTTGTCTAGCAAGATGTACAGAAGAGTCTGTAAATAACTGACTTGACTGATATTGTATCTCAGAAATTAACATTTTACATGTGGTGACAGGACATAATGCATGTAGTTGTTTACCATTACTTTTATGACATTGCACACAGAAAGCAGTTTCATATGACTTGTACAATAAACGTTTACTGTTATACAAGTGATGTTGCTCTTTAAGATACCAGTCAGACATAATGCATTTAAATAAAGCATTGACATGAACATCAATTAATAAAGTACTGCATGTGCTACAGTTCTGTTTATACCAATCTTTAAATCTTGACCATACATGTGCTGGACTGTCATTACTGTCTACCTGAAAGGTGGTGTTACATTTAATACTTTTCTGTCTTATGGCATCAATGCTGTAGAATGAGAAACAAAAAGTGAATTATCAGTTTCACCGTGGAAGGTGGCCAAATCTTCCATCGAGAAAATGTAGAAAGTCCCTTGTTGATTCTCTCAAAAGGTGATCAAACACAGCTGGCAGATTCAGCTGTGTGAATGTACAGGACCCGTGGAACTTGCAGAGATGCACTGTTCTGCTACTGGATACTGTGCAAAAGAAGGAGGCAAACATTTCAACTTGTACTGGATGTACTAACTGAATAAAATGAAAAAGAAGCTGTAGTTGTCACAGTTAGAAACTATTTACTGTGGCTCGCCATTAAAGAATTGTATAATGTCTTCTGTTGGTTTCTTGCTGTTACTTGCATTTAAATGCAAGCATACCAAAGTATATTTAACTATTTATTGTGACCAACTAGTCTTATTACTGTTTTGTACTAAGTACAATAAATACACCAAGACAACTGCTTCGGTTAATATGCATATTACTATTAAATTTTCCTTTCAGATCTACAAGCATGCAACACAGATGCTGTCAGCGCTCTATGGCAAATTCCCAAAGCTTGTTTATACACACTCATATTTATACCAAAAAGTCTGATATTTTTCTCAAAGTCTGATGTATAACAGTTTTCCTTTGTTCCCTTGTCCTTGGTTCTTTGTAGTTTGATGATCCATGGAAACTCAGTCTTGCATTATCTGAAACATGGTGTTCCAGCACTATCTGAAACTTGATGTTCCAACTTTATCTGGCTTGATGTTACATCTCTTTACTTCATTGATGTCCTTCCAGCTGCCATCTGCACAGTTATTTTTACAGACTTTGTTTCTCAATAACATACTCTTTTATATGGATGCCAATATCTAATTAAGCTATGCCAGCACACTTACTAATTCTTATTTTTCAGCATTTTATACTATTCCTAAATTAACCTTTTATATTTCATATCATTCTTGCAGCCTTTTATTCAAGCCAATAACCATGCCAGTGAAAAGACAGTGAACTATTATTCTTTCATTATCTAAAGTCCATAAGGACATGAGGAACCCACCGTTAAGGCCAATAGTGGCAGGTTGAGGCTGCATCACTGAGCCAGCTTTGTTATGTGTAGAAAGTAAATTAAAGGAGGTAGTCATGCATTCCTCAGCTGTGTTAAAAGATATTCAACATTTTTGGACACTTTATTTGAATTTACTAGTAAAGATACCAGCCATTCCAAGTATTTATTAGCTACAGTAGATGTACAAAGTCTTTTTACTATTATAAAGTACAAAGTCTTTTTAATATTATCCCAAATGAGTATGGCATTGACAACGTAAGATTATATTTGAAAGAAAAGAGTAGTTATAGCTCTAACACTATACAAAACCATCTGTATGCTATTGAACTCATTTTAGAGAATAACATTTTTGTCTATAACACGCAGATTTGTTGGAGAAATTGGGGAGAGGCAATGGGTACATTGTGTGCCAACAGTTATGCCAACCTTGTGTTGGCTTACTAGGAAGAACATCAGGTACTTGCACCCACACACAAAGTTTTTCAATACATAGTATACTTTAAAAGGATTGTTGTTAATATATTTTTTTGTTATAGTAATGTTATGAGGGAACCGTTTCAGCAGTTTATAATATACTTGGAACAAACTGTAGATTTTCATAAGTTTATGTCACAGGTATCTTCCAACTCTATAGACTTTTTCGACATACATATCTCTATCCTAGATGACCTCACTTTTCTACCAAGATGTACTGTAAGAAATGTTGGAAAAATAAATACTTACATAGACCCAGTATGCACCCTGGCTGCATACACAGGAATTTAACCAAGGGGCAGTTAGTTAGAACTTCCAGATTGCATACTTCAGAAGTTGATTTTATACATGCCTCTGATACTCTTGCAGAGCATCTATTAGATAGAGTGTACCATTAAAGAGAAGTGGACAACTTTATGAATAATAAGTTTGAGTTACGATATACAAAAGGTCTACCCTATTTTTCTAGGCATTAGAAAGTACATCAAAAGGGACAATCATGTATGAAAGGTAAATCTAGCTTTCAGAGGAATAAGGTTAAGGTCCCCATGACTTATACTAATGAAGTAGAAGTCATTTGTATGGTCCCCATGACTTGTACTAGTGATGTAGAAGTCATTTATAGTGTTATTAGAAACAATTGGAAGCTTCTAACAATGGATAATCATATGAAATAGTTAGTGTAAGATAAACTTGCCTTCTCTTTTAAGAATTGTAGAAATTTAAAACAAAGGCTTTGTCATCCATATCTTGTTATTAAATGTAAACTGAGTCAAAGGAATGGGGCATTTCTGTGTAAATTTTGTAAAGCATGTCGCTACATTAACAGCAGCAATGTCTTTACTCATCCTGTTTATCATAATAGATACTCTCCACATGTATATGCTGATTGCATGACCCAGAATCTTGTTTATATTGCAACTTGTAATGGCTGTACATGCTTTTATATAGGCAAGATGGATAGGCACTGTAGAGAAAGGAGTTTACAACATGCTAGAGATATTTCATCTAATAATAGTAATAATGCTCTAGCTAAGCATGTTATACAGTTTCCAATACACAACTTTATTTTAATTGTTTTACAGATTATTAGTACAGGTATTAGCGGGGGTGATATTTTTAATGACAGAGTATGCTGAATTACACTGGATTGCTGAATTGCAAGCCGATAAATTGCCAGAATTAAATGCTCAGCTTCATATCAAACCTGTGCTAAAGAAACATCATTTCTTTCGTCGTAAGTTTTGATTGGTAGTTATTTAAATGTGTTTCTGTTATGTATTGTTTTAAGACCTGAAGAAGGTTTTTACTGAAAGCGTTTATCTGTATTCATCTGTTTTCTTGTTTTTATTAAAGTGGGTTGTTGCATGTTCCTCTATGTGGTGTCCACACTGGATTCATTTTTTGAAGTGTAAATGCATGGTATGGGTCATAGAGGGAGACCGATAACTTGCAAGGAAGTGGTATTGGATTTTTCCCATGGTGAACTGAATGTGGAGAAGCTCAAGTGCATTGTCCTATTTGACCAGTGTTGAAATGTATTTATTTTTTATGTAAATCGAGACACTTCCACCTTTAGTCTCTGTCTGCATTGTAGTTATTCTAAATGTGTGGAAGGAATTATAACCTTGCTTGTCTGTTTGCTGTCCATGGCTTTAAATCATGTCTGAGTGACAGTACAGACATCAGAATTTTCTAGGGTGGGGGCGTAGCTAAGTTGTCAGAGTGAGTGCAGCAGTTTTTTGTTGCTCTGTCTATAAGTTTTATTTCTGACAGGATTTATTTGAAATTTTTCGAAATACATTGGGAAAAACTACCTACAAATATTCTTTTCATTGTTGTGGATTACCTGAGGAAGAAAAAGTAACATTTTTCAGTGAATATTCTCACAAAATTCCTATCAGAATATTAGCAACTGTATACAGATACTTGAAATATGAGTCATTCAAAGTCTTCAGCTCAAGACAGTTCTATGAAAAAAGAACTTCAGACCATAATTACAAGCATACAGGACCTTTCTACTAAAATGGACACTCTAGAAAGCATTATGGAAAATATGAAAAAAGAGAGTAAAAAGCAAATTCAAGATTTAAAGGAAATTATTTCAAAGCACTCGGATCAAATAACCAACATAGAAGAATTTCTAAATGACATAGATGGAAGGCAGATAGAGAATGACAGTCAAATACATTTCTTATTGAAGCAAAACAACTTATTAACTGAGAAAGTGGAAGATTTGGAGTCAAGGTCAAGGAGGAACAACATTAGAATTTATGGAGTTGCTGAAAAGACAGAAGGAAATAATATGATTCTTTTCCTGAATAATTGGTTGCCTAAAGTGCTAAACCTCTCGGAGTCACTTTCTTATGGAATTGAAAGGGCTCATAGGTCTTTATCAAATCCTTCTGTATCAAAAAATCCAACTTCAGCAAGATCCATCATAGTTAAGTTTTTGTCAACACAGGATAAAGATCTGGTTTTAAAAACTGCCTGGACGAAGAGCCACATTCATGAAAATGGAAGAGTTATTAGATTTGATAATGACTATACATCTGTGACAATAGAAAAAAGGAAAGCTTGTATTCCCCTCATTAAAGACCATAAGAAAGCTGAAATAAAATCTCAAATACTCTTCCCTGCTAGATTAAAAGTCACACTTCCAGATGGTCAAAAAATCTTTAATAATATTGAAGAAGCAACAGAATTTGCCAAAAAACATAATTTACTAGACAAAATTGAAGATATGGAACTTTCTATTCCAAGCCTAAAGAGACAAGTACTAATGGCAAAATAACATCAAATTATGAGTCCACAAAAAGACTTAAAAGGAAGTAAAACATAAGCTTCTAATTTCCTGAGGTTATTCTCCCTTGGAATAGGATAAATAGTGCGAATATGAGGTAAGATTTTAAAATAAATATTTACAATTATATATAACTAACCCTTCTTCCTTTTTTATAGTAATTACTCTTGTTATTATATAGATAATTACTTTCTGCCATTTCTCCTCCCTCCACTATGAAGTTTTTATCCCCTATATAGATTACAATATAAATAAAAACAAATGGCTTATAAGCACATAAGATCTTGTCATAATCTTACAAGATCGGAATTTAATGTTATATTTTAAATTAGTGGTGTGCTGAGTGCCGTTAGAATAATATTAACTGTTGTTTAAAAGTAGTTTATGTGACTTTGTTCTGTTACCTTAATACATTATATAAATGTGTAGAAACAGGCAACCTGATGTCCAGATAGTCAATACTAACCACAGGAAACAAAGTCCAAGTTTCTTCTTTAACGTAAAAGTATTTTATTTTTCAAAAAGACAACGTTTTCGCCGTGACCCCTGTCACAGCTTCCTCAGAAGAAGACAAGTAAAACAGCTAAACTGGTCTGTTCAAATACTCAGTTAACAGGAAGTGACAAATAATTGCACTTCCTGCACTAATTTGACTCAATAAAAATAATGAATAAAATCATGAATAATCATAAAACTCCATTGAATTATCTATAAATATTGTATGATAAAAAACAACATAAAAATGTTCTTACTAGTGCATTTACATTAACATTGTAAAAAATTATGCATTAAACTCACAAAATAATGTACATATAGGCATTACCTAAAGTAGCTCCTTAGTTTAAGAACACATGAAATGTTTTTTATCATACAATATTTATAGATAATTCAATGGAGTTTTATGATTATTCATGATTTTATTCATTATTTTTATTGAGTCAAATTAGTGCAGGAAGTGCAATTATTTGTCACTTCCTGTTAACTGAGTATTTGAACAGACCAGTTTAGCTGTTTTACTTGTCTTCTTCTGAGGAAGCTGTGACAGGGGTCAAGGAAAAACGTTGTCTTTGAAAAATAAAATACTACGTTAAAGAAGAAACTTGACTTTGTTTCTGTATTGACTATCTGGACATCAGGTTGCCTGTTTCTACACATTTTTACAAGTTTGTTTGCTCATTTTTGACTGTTTGTTAATACATTATATAGAGTGGCAGTAACTTTAAATGCTGAACGAGGGTTGTGAGAGCTTATACAGTCTGACAGGAAGCTTTGTGGGCTTTAGATTGATCAAATTTTCTTTGTAGGTATTAAAGTAATTATGATGGATGTTCTGGGGAGAGAGAGCCCTTCAAACGAAGTGCGGTCTGTGGTTTAAAAAAAAAAGATTAATAGCTGCATAGTGCTACCCTATTTAACTTGTTTTTTCTATTTTACATGCTTTTTTGCAACCCATGAGTGCACGAAAGCTAGGAAAGCCAAAAATAACTGGAAAATGTCATACCTGCCTCGTGTATGCAGTTAATTTTTGAATGCAAAGCCTCAAGAGAACTAAATCACGAGCTATTCATTGATCTGTGATTTTGAGACTGGCGTTCTTTGTAAAAACTTCTAGTGATGACGTAATTGTACTCTGAGCCCTGGTCGCACATAAGAAACAACTGTGACAGGCGATAAGGACGCAGCAAGGAAGTTTTGCTGCTGAGACATTCAAAATATTCTTCAAAGTAGTTTCTTGACTGTAAGTTTATAATTTCCTAATAAAATGAATGTTTACTAGTTCTTCTTGATGCCGGAGTCTAGATCTAATAACATAAATGCTGGAAACTGTTGTAGTTGCAGTTAAATTCAGTATTCAAGGCACAATTATCACTCATACTTCCTAGCATTGTTTTGAATTGCTTTGTTTTCTAAACTTATTGACAGTGTGAGATACATGTTTAGTTCTAAGGTGAATTCTGGTTAATTGTATGTAGAAATAAAATAAATTGCAAATGAAGAGTAAATTACACATGAAAAGAAAATTAGCATTTCTCTATACATCACACAGACGCTTTAGTTACAGTGCAGCTTCACCAGATATTTAATGCAAGATAAATACAGCTGACTGAAGGAAAAGTTGAAAAACATTAAAATAGAGCATCCCTTTATAAGTTGCAGATAGATTTTAAAAAAGAAAAAAGGGGGAAGGTATAATATTTTCACATGTTAATAAGCCGAGGTAAATATAGTTACCTGATATATGAACATCTAAATGTTTTAAATAAAAAAGAAACTGTAAAGAGAACATTATTGGTATTTCTTCATAAGTCACTTTTGGAGAATCATATTTGAGAGTTCCTTCATATATGTGTTATATATCTCACACCAGAAAATCCTAGTTTAAACATATCTTTTTTCTTGTGAGAGCAGATACATTAGGAATGTTATTCGGATAATAGAAAATTGCTTATTTTTAAGGGTACTTTGCATTTAGGCATTCCTAAAATATAGAAGGATGCGGTAAAGTAAGTTGATTGCATAGCCCACATAGTACTTATAATGGATTTTAAGCAAGTACTTAATACAACAGTAAGTGTTGAATAAACAAAACAAAAAGCTGTTTTGGGAATAACACATATCCAGTTACTTCAAAGCAGCATACACTTGTACTATCTGATCATTATATTGAAGATGTTATCTTATAATCAATAACTAGTATAAGCAATGCTGATTTATTCTCTTGCCAATAGTAGTGATATTGACAACGGACTTGAATGAATACATTTTTGAAATATCAATATTAAAAAGTTGTATAAATGGCTTATTATTGGAATAAAAGGGGATAAATGAAATGGAGAAGGGTGTTTGAATAAAGTACGTTTACTACATTTAAATAAGCTTAAAATGCTCATAATAGTATAATATTACAGATTTCAAAATATTGGTTATACTTTGCTTAGACCATACATATATAGCCCATAAACAAAATGTATAGAAGGAATAGTCGAGAGGAGAATGGGTGATAGAAAAAATGGAGAGGGTTTCTATGCCTTAAATATATAAATATATATTTAATGCGCAGTATCATTTCAAATCATATAATTAAACTGGATGTACACTCTTTATTCATAGTTTAATTTGTATTAGAAAAATAATATCTTTTTTCATCTTAATGAAAGACTCTGATTTCTTATATTGCTTTTGAAGTCAAGCTTACATATGCTGGTTTATGAGAGCATAATCCTGTTATTCTAACACAGAGATGTTTGTCAAACATGAATATTTATTGCATGACTATTTTATTTGTAATTTGTAAAATACTTAATATTCTATCATATGTCTTGAGATGTTTTGCGCTTCAATAACTAAATATAATGTTACATAATATTGAATAAGTTTAACTGTATACCTAATTATTAGAGGGCAGAAGCAGCAATATAAAGGTTGACTGGTTGTAGGACTGTTAGTGGTGGTGGCTAAGATGATGCTTTCATCTAGCCAGAAAATTAGGTTTCCATGTTTAGTTTTGTATATAGTTATATATGTTATGATTATCTTATTCATTTCTATTTACCTGCTCATAACTAAATGCAATAGATATATATATGTGCCATTCTAAATGTTCTCTTAAAAATGTATGTCTTTAAATGTCAATGGCCTTAATAATCCTGTCAAAAGAGGGAATAGAGTTAGATATTTGAAATTGAATAAAATAGATATACCCCGGGATTCATGAACCTTGTGCCAGGCGCCAGCATAGCGTAGGAGTACTACATGCATCGGTACTGTGGAGAACATGGCCCATGGCAGAGTAGATTACACCCCTGTGTTAGTGGTATGCAGGTGAGTACAGATGTGTTACATGACTGTCATTTGCATATGTAAACTGTCTGAGCGGGTAGAGATGATACAGCATGACTATACTGAGACATGTAACGTTATCCATTGTGTAAGGTACACCACACAGGTGTTATTGTAACGACTGCCCGCCGTGGGCTACATGTGTGTATGGCATTGCGTACGCCAAGGGCACCGCAAGGTATCAGCTAGACATATGGTCCAGAAATGCGTGGTCCTGCACATGTGTACCCACGCCCATGGTGGAATATGGCAACCACAGCACCATGTGGGGTACATGTGTGTGTACATCAACCATGTACCAACGTGATATGCCTGTATAGGGACAGTATCCATGTGATACACACCGCATGACTGTCACTATGCAAAGGTGATGTGTATGCACTATGTGTGATGTAACTGATGCAATGATATCTACATGATATATCCGCCACACTGACACCTGTATGGTTGTTAGCAATATGAGTAGGATGAGCCAGAATGCTGCCAGGTATGTAAATGTGGTATATGTAGGCATGGACAATACTGTGTGACAGCAAGGTAGTGTCATTATGCAAATACTGAGCATGAGGCCACATGTCTGAGGACTGTGCAATGTCAACACGTCCCTGACTTGTAGTTAGCATGATATGCCTGCACTCACTGTGTGACCTGTACAGGAGGCATGTATGGCAACATCCCGAGACATAGGAGTACGATGTGATGCTGGATGTGTACATTGGCAATAGCATAAAGTGGAATGGCTGAAGGGCAAAGAAGCGGATCATGTCTGATGTGATACTCCTCTGTACCACCCCAACCACCCATGCAATAGTATGCCAGGTGGCCAGCATGGGATGTGGTGTGCCGTGGCGCACATAAGCCCAACAAGGGTGCCAGTAAA
The DNA here is from genome assembly GCF_019279795.1 of Protopterus annectens. Taxonomy (NCBI): domain Eukaryota; kingdom Metazoa; phylum Chordata; order Ceratodontiformes; family Protopteridae; genus Protopterus; species Protopterus annectens. Next base: position 707,129,888 of record NC_056729.1, read on the forward strand.
GGCATGCAGGTAGTCAATGAGTGTGTGAAGCATGTATGGTCAAGATGTGGCCCAGTGCCATACTGAATGGCCAGTCATGGGTGTACAAATGCAGCCCCATACGTGCAATGCAGTACCACCCATGTAGTGTGATAGATGTGGTAGTGTGGTGGTCAGGGTACACACAACGTACATGAATGGGCTGAAGCAGTCAATGCAGTGTGCTGCTGCAGAGACATGTAACAGCCAGGTTGGCGGGATACAACAACCACGGCGCATTGAGTGACATTGGGACTGTGTTCCCCGGACATAACATGTGCATGGCAGTACTATGTATGTGTTCCACAGGGTTAATACAATGTCCAGCCAAGGATTGGAACCCTGTAGTGAGTGAGAGAGTGTGTATTGTTGGTAGGCACCGACATTGGCAGGCACGATGCCAGCAACATCTGTGTTGGCAATGCCTGGCAATGACTGTGGTATGCGTGCATTGAATGTGTATGTAGTCAAACAGCAGAGACATACCACCACACTGCATGAGGGCCCACACTGCAATGTCTGGCAGTCATGCGTAGGTAGCTAGCTGTGGAGTATGTGATGCACCATGAGGACACACTATGACTGTCAAGTGACACACCACACACAGGTGAACATAACTACCGGTGCGTAAACAGCCTGGCACATGTGCCCATACAGCACGCGGTGCATGGAACAGGAATACCACTGTGGCTGCCTGTGAAAAGGCCAGTAATTCACCAATCGTCTGTGTGGAGTAGCATGGTCCCTACCAGTGTGTAAAAATGTAGCAGAAGTGCACTGTGATCAGTGTTGGCATAGGCATGGACGACTGTCCATCATATCGAGGGTGCCATGCCATCAACCACCCTGTCATCAAAGTGGATGTCAGTAATGCCGGCTGTAGAGTGTATGTACCATGCATGCTGCTATGGTTGTGTGTTTAGGGTGTGGCTAGCAGGATGAGAAGCATGGATGTTCAGCAAAACAGAGGGGGATGTGTGTAGGCCTAGCACACAGACACATGGAGGTTTGCGCATGCCGAGGGTAGTGTAGGTATGGTATGTGTTGTGTAATGTGTCACCCAGCTATAGCGCATCGCATGGCCAAGCATGTGTGGGTACATGGGAGTCCATACTCAGGGAAGGGCGTGTTGCTGTCAATACATGCCAGCAGCAACTGTCCTAGGTGCAATCTACAGTGTAGCAACACCACCAGCATGTAACCTCTCGTGTACAGTGTATTCAATGTCACGTGTCGCTAACAAAAGGCGAAGCGTCACGAACATGGGTATCTGAACATGGATTACCTATGATGCAATGTGTCTTGGGAATATACAGTATGTGTGTAAATCACTGTGTGGTGTGGGAACCACCCACCGCGGTGTTGCAGTCCAGGTATGTGCCTGGGAGGTATGATCTGTGTAATAATCTGACTGGCAGGTGTGCCATGGGGCATGGAGGCAGGGCCCAGGCAGTGCAGATAAATGACATGTGTGCTGTACTGTGTGTGCTGTGCTTGTGTACAGCACAGTGGAGGGTGTAAGCATTGTCACACATAACTGCATGCTGTGCCTACCTGTGACAGCCCTGCTGGAGACAGACATGTGACACCACTGCACAGGCAGCATAGCATGTGAAGATGTGCATGTGGGCTGCACACCTTAGGCAGATGTCCACAGGTCATGTGTGCCATGGTAGTGTGGATGAACACGACTATCAGACTGGACAAACACCACATGCCTGCATAACTACAGTATGACCATAGTCAACAGTCCCAGTGACAGAGTAGGCGAATGTACACTATCCCTCGGCAGACCACTGGCTACTGGACACCTGGCTAGACACACACCGAGGGTTAATTCACCATTGAGCCATCACACATGTCCCAGTCCATGTGGGCCGCATAACAATGTCATCACAGGGTGGTCACAATAGCAGGTGGCAAGGCAGACACGGTGTACCAGGTGATGTGTCATGTGTGCATATGTCGACTAGCACAGCCGCTCACATGTCTGCAACATACTGGTGCATCTATGTATACTGTTACATGATGTATGGAACTGCACTGTCACCCACTACAGGGCCATCTGACACAGGTGTGTTGTGACAGGTGTAACCCATGTTTGCACAGGATACACACCGCTGTTGTAGGCAGCCATGCTGGTGGCTACCAGTGATATATGCAGTGGTCATACAGACATACCGTGCACAGTGTTCATGCAGGAATGTCCATTGTCGTGACCCGATGTGCTGCTATGTGAATGTAGGTGTGTGTGTTGTGAATGTTACACATCCAGAAGACACCATCTGGTGCAGTCATGGTTGTCAACACCAGTACACACATCCACAGCAGTCAGAACCCAGTCCTGACAATGTGTGTCAGTCACCCTCGTACTGTGTGACATATGTGCACATGGCGAACACCTCCCACTGTCATCTAAGCTGGCTACATGATGGCTGGAATGTGTTGTAGAAATGTACAATGCTGGTAGCCCAATGAAGTACCTGGAATCAGACACAGTACGCTATGTCAGCCATGTAAACCATGCACAACAATGACCGTACCAACAGACACAAATAATGCATTGACATGGAACATGTGCACATGACAACCCCAAATGAGGTATGTTGCACATATTGATGTACAATTGTCATCTATATAGCATGGATGCAGACACACATACCCACAGGTAGTACCATGTGATGTAGGTAGGGGCATTGTTCGTGTACATGTCACAGTAGCTGTACAGACACATGTCCTGCATAGCCGCCATGTAGGGGTAGCTGTGATATGTGACTGCTGGACATGCCCGCACAAATGACCATGTCCCACAGGAGATGTGTTATGTGTACCACATGTGACGTGCTGACAACAAGCTGTGATGTGTAACGGCTGCCGGGTGTACCTGTGTGACATTGTTCGTGATGGGTGCAAAGGCATATAGTATCGTATTGCATGCCCACAAGCCACACATAGGTGCATAGCCTGAACATACAATACAAGGAGTGTGTTAGGGATGATAGCAACCCACAGGAGGAGATGGGTATGGACGGTAAGCCCACAACCACATGTGTGCACGGTGTTCACGACCACGACACATGAGCATCTGAGAGGCTAGTGTTACAGCTGTACAGGGTTGCATGCATATATGTTCAGCAACATCCCTGTGTGTCCCACCACTGGCCTGTGGACCGATGGACACCAACCAAATGTGCAGATATGAGATGTGCACAGCACATCACAGATGCCTACTGTAGAACAGGCTTACCGTGTAGACATGTGCACAGTAGGTCTGTGCCAGCTGCAGTCAAACATGTAATGTGCTGAACCACACCAATAGTCCAGGCCATGCCACAGATGGACATGCATGCATCTGTGTATGTATGGCTGTGAATGTCTCTGGCATAGCAATATAGCTGTGTCACCGTTGAGAACAACAATATGAATGGGTTATATGTGTAGGGTGCGCCATAATGCTGATGGTCTGATCGATGATACCATCAGTGACCCTGCTATGTGAACATCCCTGTCCCCATACATGGATACCTATGCTGTGCCCAACACCAGATTCACAGAGGGAGGGATGGCTGTGTGTAGTGCAGCAGCAGACATGGGGGTGGCAGCAGGCACTGGATGTACACATATGTGGTACCCACATCAGTGCAGGCAACCATCCATGTGCACGGAATAGCGGTGTGTGTCCACATACAGCACTGTGTTGATCAATATCCCAGCACATAGCACCTGCCAGGGTTACAGTGTATGCATGGATGTGTGATACCTGCATGCACCAGACACACCCTCGGCAAGCAGCGCAGCATACCGCGCTTGAGGCCAGTGTCCACACCATGGGGATAGACATGTTGAATGTCCATATAGACATAGCAATGACATATGGAAAGGACAGCCACCCCGCCAATATCATATAAACCCCAGGTGGACCACAGCCCAGGGCCATGTATGTGGCATACCCTGCCATACCATGCAGACCTGCTCCAGCAAGCAGCTGGATGAGCTATCACAGTCCTACATGGTGCAATGGACAAAAGGCACTCTCACTATCAACCATACACAGCAGTAATGTGGGGGTGATGCACCCTGTGGTGTCACAGGTGCTGTGTGATGCTCTGGACAATGTGTGTGTACATGCTATGCATGGCCTGTCCCGCTACTGTGTCATGGTTACACATTGCCCTATGTCTATCACATGTGCAACACAGGTGAGCTGTGGCAAGTTGTCCAACACCCGTACAGTGCTGTGTGGATGTACATGGCACAACACATGCATGTGCAGGTGTCCATGTGTATGTGTACAGTGCCACTGCTGACGTTCACAATGGCTACAGACGTGATGCGTACTGACATATACACAGCGTCCATGTGAACAGCAGCACCAACGTCACATGGGGACCTATGCCAGTAATATGGACACAGGTGCAGCCAGGTACACATGTCCACAGCTGGCTAACATCTACATGGTGCGGTACAGTGTGATGGGTGGCAAAACAGATATGATGTGACACACACTGCTCAATGGTGTGAAGCCAACACATCGGCTGTGTCACTGCCACAATGCCTTTCACAGATTACTGTGCAGATGTCGTACTTGTCATAGCAATGTATCTCCAACAGTATGCCAGCACAGCAGTGTAAATGTGACCTGCCACCATCATTATGTCTACAGATAATCCCACCATCCCGGCTTCCTGCATTCAGTCGACAGGAGGAGGAGGTGATCATACCATACCTCCACAGTAATCATGACATGTTATTTAGTCATGTGCCACAGCAGGCACAGGAACCACGGAGATGTGGGAGGAGATGTGCAGGAGGGTGAACAGCCTGGGCGAGGATACAACCGCAGTTATCAGCAGATCCGCAGGCACTGCACAGACCTGATCCGCATGCAAGACAGCGTGCACGCCGCAACGCCAGACAACAACGGGGACAGGTGGTGGGCCACCAACCCAGCCCACTCACAGCCACGAAGGAGCTCCTGGCCAGTCTGGGGACACCCACGAACAACACGCAGAAACCCATGTCCATCGTGGAGGTGGGTGTCTCCTAACCATGAGCTTGGAGCTGCATGGTAAGTCAGGGTTGCATGTTTGTATGATAAGTGACGGGGTGGGTGTCATAGTACAACACATAATATAGCCATACATGCCAGGTATATGGCCACAAGACGATACTACAGTATGCTATGTTGTGTTAGCAGAAATGTGCATAGCACATGCTAACTCACAGATGCATGATGTGACATGCACACCGCTGACTGTGGCTTATAGTAATGGATAATGTGTATACCTTTGTGTCATCCCTTTACAGGTACCGCCTGGCGGTCGCAAACACAAGGGTCTGTTGCAGGTAAGTCTGTTGCTAGTCAAAGGCATGATATGGTGTATTGATATTCCCCATGTGTCCAGGCATGACATGCACACCTGTGTGTGCCCCAGTCACGGTATACAGGTTGCACCACCCGAGACACACTCCACCCATGTACAGTAGATACAAACGTTAGCGTAGAGTGGCATGACACCACCCGACCTATTTGTGTGTTACGTGCATCCAGCTAAGCATCCAATGGTGTAGGTGTTCCACAATGGCTGCATGTGTAGTATGCATAGGTATTCCTCTGCAGTATGCACACAGTACCACATAGTGAGCTGTGATCTTGCCAGAGCACAGGTGTTACCAATGTGACCTATACCCCTGCATCGGTGCACATCGCTAGACATGGCACATGCCATGTCCCATGCTGCGATGGATGTCTGGCTGCAACATTGTCACACCATGACATGACCTATGCACAACATAGCAGACATCCACACTGTCTGCATATCTGTAGGGAATGTGACACCTCACACTAGTATGGTTGTATGTCACATGGGCCACCACAGGGCCATGTGCGATGTCCACCACACACAATTGTCAATGACCCAGACAGACAAGGCCATGGTCGATACCTACAGGCATGTTGCCACACAGTACATCCACAGTGGGTAGTCACCGCTGCACCCTGCACACACATAGTGGGCTCATCACTGTAGTGGCCCCCTGACATCCGATGTAGTACACCACTGACATGGAATGCCTCTCCACAGCTACTACAGGTGCCTCCAATATCCACCACTTATGTGCTGCTGAGCGGCTGAACTGACTTACAGACATGGCAATGTAATGCATCCAGGTCACGCGATCACACAGAAACATAACTGTGTCCTGCTTACTGTGCAGTGGCACAGTGCCCGCACTCCACACTGTACAGCTATGTACACAGCTCACACCAACCGCACCTGCACAGACATCCCTGTTACCCATACATTGTATCTGTAGACTGTACACATAACACTGCACCAGGACAGCCATTGTGATGTGCTGTATGCAGTGGGACACCATCGTCACATGTCCACATGATACCACACATGTACGCGTGTACATGACATAGTGTCGGCAGACATGTGTACTGTCAACACACCCATGGCCACACGGTGTATCACGGCGATGCATGCAAACTACCATGAATGTGTGTACTTCATGCCTACTAAAAGACACCTGCCTGTTGTACTGTTCCCACCAGGGCAGTGTGCATACTGCCGCTATGAATGTCTCGTCTACATTCACTGGTCTGTCGTGTGTGAATGCTGCATGCCACCTGCAATATCACATGCATGATGTCTGTGTGTGTGTGTGTGTGTGTGTGTGTGTGTGTGTGTGTGTGTGTGTGTGTGTGTGTATTGTAACTAACGGTATGCCTTTGTATTGACAGGTGCTGTAGGTGAGTTCCCTCCCGCGTCCAGCTGATGCTAGTGTCCCCACAGATACTAGTGGTGATGACCATGCATGAGGCACACAGGCAGGGTCATCACAGGCAGACACTCTGCCATTGGAGAACATCACACTTACGCACCCTTCATCCCTGAACATGGTTCGATGCCATTAATATTACCCCAACACCATTGCCCATAGATGATGGTCAGTCAGCCGCCTGTTGGCACCGAGCAGGAATGTGTGGTGGCTGCAGAAGGTGTGGGTACACACGATGTTGCCAGTGTAATGACTGGTGCAGTGCCATGCAGGCATGTGGCAGGTGCTGCTCGTAGGGGCAGCACCGCTAGACATACACCTGCCGCACATGCAGCAGCTGGTATAACCAGACGATGTTCCAGACTGTAATGGCGGCGCAGGCACGCAATCTAACGGGCAGAACCAGGAAGGGCAGAGGCTGCAGAGGTCTGCAATACGTTCCTTGAATGAAAACATCCAGGCCTTGGCGAATGCCCAACAGCATCTTGCTGATGTTCTGGATAGGAGATTGGGTGAGATGGCTGGTATCCTCGACCCAGGCATGGCCATCCTTGAGCGTGGGCTGTCCATGCTGGAACACCAGGTAGGTGAGGCATAGGCACGCATGAGTGGCCAGCAACACCACTTGGTGCAGGTCAGCGGTGCGTGCCACCCTCCCCATGCCCACCCACCCAGTGCTGGTAGCAGCAGCAGTGCAGCTGCTACTACACCGACCACACCAGGACAGAGCAGGCCACGCGGACGGCCCTGACGGCCCCAGCGTGGGCACGTTTCCAGCGACATCTGACATCGGAGAGTGGACTGTCTGTACCTACACCCGGGTCGCGCCGTCGACCCCAGGCAGGCACGGGTCATGTCAGCGCAGGTGGACACAGTGAGCCGTAACATCTGCACTGTACATCCGGGGGCCGCCAAGCATACTCCGTGTAGGCATCACAGATGCCCGAACTGTGTACACACACCCACACACAGCAAACACGACTGTAGGGCTCCACCACACCCACATGCAATGTACACAGACATGCCCAGTCAATGCACAGGCCCTTACACACACACATGATGTCATCCATTGGTACAGCCTATGCCTGTGGCACACATATCACCCTGTGCATATGATGAAGTCTCTGCCGCGATAACTGTGAGCTACACCATCTGTGCATGGTTATGCAAACATATTCTGATGCACAGGGTGGACAAGATAGTGAGAGGTATGTGATACCTGGGTCCGATAGATAATGTGATGTGTATGTTGTGGTGTGTGTGTATGGCTGGTGACAGGTGTGTATGTGATGTGGGTTGTGCACTGACATCATGCAGCAGACATACCATGCAGGACAGGTGCAGCATTCATTGATCTGTGTACACAGTATGTGTGGTGGTTACATGTGTAGCACCATGTTGGTTCAGTTAACCCGTATGACAATGATGGTGTACTTGCATGTGCCTACTGGGAGCACTGTAATTAGTTCCCCACGCATAGTGGCAACATCAGCATAGCACAGGTACCCGCACTCGGCATGGACCCCTACATAGGAACATAGGCGCACATGTACATAACAGGGTATGTGCCCTACGACATGTGTGGACCTAGCATGACTGTGTGTGGCTGCTAACACCCATCAGGATGGGGATGCCACATCCATCAGTCCCCAGTCCCTCGTCCAGCACTGACACACAGATGATGCCTGGCACATAACTATATCCACACATCCACATGTCATTATTACTCCTGGACGAAGGCAGTCAGTGCCTTTCCTTCACATGGGCTGGCACCTCATCACGTGTTGTAGGGGGTCTCCGGCCGCTGACCCTGTTCCCCAGCACGCCACAGTCATCTTTGTGGTGATGTGTGGTGACAGCCGCTTCTGTGCCCGTGTTTGCCTGGCGCCTAGGAAGTGGAATATGCCCATGTCACCCAGGTCAGACATGGCCGCGTATGCCAGGCACAGATCACCACAGAGCAGATGTGCTGTGAAGGTTTACAGCCAGAGTCCCCTTGGTCGTGCCAGCTTGTAACACATGTCCTAGCACCATCATCCCCACCTTGTAATGTTTGCGTCCTTCCGAAAGTGCTGCAGGCATCAGGTTAGCTACAGGCCAGATGTGCCAATGCACGCAGTCATTGCTCTGGTGTGTGATGTACAGGGCACAATGAACACCCCTGATGTCGATGCGATTCCTTCCAGACCAGGAGGCCACAGTGGAATGTCTTCACACCCACATTGCCATTGTGTGTGTTGACAGATGTTAACGACAGGTGTCGTAGCCATTTCCATGAACATGTCCACCATCTGGAATGGCTTACCACCTACATGTCACATTGGGCCTTACATGTCCTTCACACTGGGTAGGTCTGCACCTTCTCTGGCATGTAGTAGCAGGCCATGGCTCTGGCACCAGTTACCCATGACTACGACGCCCTAGGTGGAGGTCCGTGGCACATGGGTTGTTGGGTATGGTGGCCGGTGCGTAGTCATCTGCATACCTTGTCTGCCACAATCCCCTATGATTGCATGCACATTGGAAGGTCGAATGCCATATGGCAGGGGCCCAGGACTGAGCTCCTGTGGGCCTCCACTGGAGACCAGATATGAGTGTGACAGGGCACCAGGAACACCAATCCTGTGTGGTGTGACCTCCAACCTTTCTGAGAAGCATCGGGCGACATATGTCCCCACATGTATGCTGCCGCGCCTTTCCATGCGTCCCATGTGTAGTGTGCTCTGAACACCCCACCAGGTCATGGTACTGTGTGCAAACCCATTATCCCCATCAACGGCCTTATTGACCACTCCCGACAGGACGAGCAGGTTCGGAGGCAGGATCCGCCTTGACTATGTTGTTGTGGGTATGTTCCGTATTGGCTGTACACCGCTGTTCGTATCCATGGGCACCTGTATGGACCTCCCACAGCTTTGCAGACAAGGCTTGTCAAGCCGGATCGGGTGGGGCTGTCTACACGCCATAAGAGCGCTGCCTGGGCATAGGGGGACCACAGATGGCATATGGGTCCCACTGGGGACATAGCCCATAGTAGGGCTAACATGACACAGTGACCGCATGTGTGGGCCGAGGCCCTCAATGAGGATGGGTAGCACATTGTGCCAGGGACACCATCGGTGCCCAATGGTGCTGTGTCAACCGCCATAGAGATATGGGATCACCCAGGCCATATGAGATGTTTGGGAGGCTACACTCTGGTGGGATGGATATGTCCCTCTTGGGGGTGGATGTATGCATGGAACATGTCCGCTGGTTTGCAGACAATGTCTGTGGGTGCAGTGACCGCTGTACCATTCTGGACCATTTCAGCCAAGTCTGTGTGCCCCAACCATGTCCTTACCACAGTTAAGGAAGGCCCTATGGTTGTCTCATGTGCCCTCTGCAGTACCACTCCCTGGCCGACGTGGATGATTGTATGTGTGGCATGGTGACGCCGCATGAATGGGAGATGGTTTCCCTGGTATTGACATTGCTCTGTCATGTATTAGCCCAACTGTTGATGTACAGCTAGTCAGTGGTTGGGTCCACCGCACCATGTGCCTACCTGTGGTGGACAAGGTCCTGATATTATCATGTTTGCCTGTTGCAGACATGCATGTGGGTGCTCAGAGAATGCATTCATTAGGGCGTTGCCGGTCTGGCCTGGGTTCAACACTGGCATGGAGGACTTGTAGGAATTTACATCGGTCGTATGATGTGTGTGGTTTGTTGTAGAGAGGTCATCACTTAGGTCCCCCATGCCGGTGTTGGCTACAGGATGTGGATGACCAGTGGATCCACTATACGGTCTGGCATCACCATTGAGGGCTGTACATCCTGTGGGGCATATCCTCACCATGTGTGATGGGCAGAACCGTCAGACATCTCCCCCAGTATGTATGGTGCATGTCTGTTTAACAGTTGCCAGGTGTGAGTACACCTGTGACCGTGGCATGGTGTGTTGTGCCATGGCTAATGTTCCCAGTCTATGTATGGGTGGTTCATGTCACCCAAGACGGTGCTGTTGTGAGAGCATGCCCACTCACCAGTGTCCCTCAGGACATCTGTGCAGGTAGCCTGTGTTTGGGAGGGTTGTCTGTAGCATGCAACAAACTGTAGGCCAGTCCTACACATGGTTAATTGCACCTAGATATTCCTCGCTGCAACGCCATGTCTGTGGCATGGCCAGGTTTCTGTTGTGTGGCTGGACACACACGACGGGCCACATTCCGCCACCCATGCCAGTCGCGACCATGTGTATGCATGTCTGCTCTGTGCCGAGTCCAAGTGTCGAGCATGCCCAATAGGCAGCTGTGTAGATAGACACAGCACAGTGCACACCAAGGCAGACTGCAGTTATACCCCAGGTGCATGCCTGTATCCTTCGTGAACGGCCACGCCTGTGGCATGGCCAGGTTTCTGTTGTGTGGCTGGACACACACGACGGTCCACATTCCGCCACCCATGCCGCCGCGACCATGTGTATGCATGTCTGCTCTGTGCCGAAGTCTAAGTGTCTGAGCATGCCCAGTAGGCAGTGATGTACCGATCAGTAGTTACTTGGTATTCTCGACCGCAGCACTAACGCGTTACCGTACGGCAACCTTTGGGATGGTAACAGGCCGCTGGACTGGCGCGACTCTGACCTAGCTCCCGATCGGGCGCATTGCCTTCCTGCAAATGATACCACCCACGTAGGGGTATGCTCTCCTGACAACGCCTGCTCAGTAAACTTCGGGTAGCCGCTCTGTAAATGCTTCATACTGTAGTGTGTTCATCTAGATAGGCGTAGGTTCGTCTCCTGTCCCTTCCGTGTGTGTGTGTGTGTGTGTGTGTGTGTCTGTCTCTGTGTGTGTGTGTTTCCAGCCGCCTCATGCTAATTAACATGCTTTTAGCGCCCGCAACACAAATCTTGGCTATTGCCAACTATTGTCTTGGCGGGTGATGTCACCAGCCTACAAGTATGCCTCTGACAGCCACTTCAGTAAACTCGGTAGCGCTCTGTAAATGCTTCATACTGTAGTGCAAGTTCATGTAGATAGGAGTAGGTTCGCCTCCGCCCCTTCCGTGTGTGTGTGTGTGTGTTTGTGTGTGTGTGTGTGTTTCCAGCTGCCTCTGCTAATGAACATGCTTTTAGACCCGCACATACCTTGGCTATTGCCAACTATTGTCTATGGGTGACGCCACCAGCCTACAAGTATGCCTCTGACGCCGCCTTCAGTAAACTCAGTAGCGCCGTTCTGTAAATGCTTCATACTGTAGTAAGTTCATGTAGATAGGCGTAGGTTCGCCTCCGTCCCCTTCCGTCTGTGTGTGTGTGTGTGTGTGTTTCCAGCTGCCTCTGCTTAATGAACATGCTTTTAGACGCCCGCTAACACAAATCTTGGCTATTGCCAACTATTGTCTTGGGTGATGCCACCAGCCTACAAGTATGCCTCTGACAGCCACTTCAGTAAACTCGGTAGCGCTGCTCTGTAAATGCTTCATACTGTAGTAAGTTCATGTAGATAGGCTGTAGGTTCATCTCCGTCCCTTCGTGTGTGTGTGTGTGTGTGTGTGTGTGTGTGTGGTAAGTTTCCAGCTGCCTCTGCGAATGAACATGCTTTTAGACGCTCAACACATACCTTGGCTATTGCCAACTATTGTCTTAAGGGTGATGTCACCAGCCTACAAGTATGCCTCTGACAGCGCTCTGTTCAGTAAACTCGGTAGCCGCTCTGTAAATGCTTCATAATGTAGTGAGTTCATGTAGATAGGCTGCAAGTTCGCCTCCGCCCTTCCGTGTGTGTCTGTGTGTGTGTGTGTGTGTGTGTGTGTGTGCGTTTCCAGCTCCCTCTGCGTAATGAACATGCTTTAAGACGCCCAACACATACCTTGGCTATTGCCAACTATTGTTTTATGGTGACGCCACCAGCCTACAAGTATGCCTCTGACAGCCTCTGCAGTAAACTCGTAGCGCATTCTGTAAATGTTTCATACTGTAGTAAGTTCATGTAGATAGGCATAGGTTCGCCTCCGTCCCCTTCCTTGTGTGTGTGTGTGTGTGTGTGTGTGTGTGTGTTTCTAGCTGCCTCTGCGACTGAACATGCTTTTAGGACGCCCGCGAACACATACCTTGGCTATTGCCAACTATTGTCTTGGCGGGTGATGTCACCAGCCTACAAGTATGCCTCTGACAGCTTCTGTTCAGTAAACTCGGTAGCGCCGCTCTGTAAATGCTTCATACTGTAGTGAGTTCATGTAGATAGGCGTAAGTTCGCTCCCGTCCCTTCCGTGTGTGTGTGTGTGTGTGTTTCCAGCTGCCTCTGCGAATGAACATGCTTTAAGACGCCCAACACATAACTTGGCTATTGCCAACTATTGTTTGCGCGGGTGACGCCACCAGCCTGCAAGTATGCCTCTGACAGCCTCTGCAGTAAACTCGTAGCGCATTCTGTAAATGTTTCCATACTGTAGCAAGTTCATGTAGATAGGCGCAGGTTCGTCTCCCATCCCTTCCGTGTGTGTGTGTGTGTGTTTCCAGCTGCCTCTGCTACTGAACATGCTTTTAGACGCCCGCACACATACCTTGGCTATTGCCAACTATTGTCTTCTGGGTGATGTCACCAGCCTACAAGTATGCCTCTGACAGTGCTCTGTTCAGTAAACTCGGTAGCGATTCTGTAAATGCTTCATACTGTAGTGAGTTCATGTAGATAGGCGTAGGTTCGCCTTCCGTCCCTTCCGTGTGTGGTTCCGTTGTTTTCATTAACTTTTCTGAAAAGCAATTTAAACTGTTCACATTCAACGATGTGATACTTAAATCCTTGTTAAGACTCACATTGTTGATTGTGAACATTCGGTCTGCTTTTTTAGACTTTGTTTTTTCTGCAGACGCTGTGGAAACAACGAAAATGTTGCATGTTTTAATAAACTGTTTAAATGTTATGGAGACTTGTGTTGTGTCGAACTACTGGGACTATTCTTGCTTCAGGCTTCCGGCTGGGTTGTGTTTCATAGTACATTATCATGTAATACGTGTTCATAGTATGCTTTCGTGATGATGACATGTGTGTGTTTCGTTAGCAGCGCCTGTGCTTTATGCTGTGGCTACATGTTCATTGTTCGCATAGAAAGTGACAAATGGAAGTGTAAGGGTGGACATTTAAAGCTTGGATACTTCCATGTTATGTGTAAGTCTCACGGGCCCACGGGTGATAGCATACATGTCTATGAAGTACCTTTTGGATACCATATGCCACGGTCGTGGATCTAAATGTTTAAGTTGACTGTTCCATCTACCTATGTGTGACATGGTTTGTGGCCATAGGGTGCCAGCAAGTCTTTCCTGTTCATTGGGTGTTTGCCATGGTCTATTGACATCAGTGCTATTAACTCACCGAAGGATGTCTTTTCATTGGTGGGAACGCCATAGTTTGACCATCGTATGTCATTCCCAGCAGACGCTGGAGATTGTGCCATTGGTATGTTTACACAGGTCACCCATCTGTTCCACTGTATGGAAGCGCAGATCCCCATTGATGTGCTGGCAGATTGAGTGTGTGCACGCCAGTATCTGCCCAGCAGTCTGGCTTTGTATGGGGAGTGTCTACTGTAGTCCCTATCTGTATTTCCTGGGTTATGCCTTGCAACAGCTGTGGATTCCCCCAGGTTTGCAGCTATGGGTGCCATCTTGGCGACGCTTGTCCATCCATGGGAACCGCCTACTGGACAATAGTATAGGGCTGTAAACATTTCACAGCTGCATTCTCCATTTCCGTGGATGATCGGCATTATTATTGCGAATAACGATATGCCATGGCCAATGCCCCCGCACACGGGGGGGACAATGAATCATCTGCCAATCCACATCGACACCCATTTTGCATACCCACGATCCCATGTCTGCAACCCTCGACAGTACCCTTGCACACCCTTCATGTGCGAAATGGGATGTGAACGCATTACGTATGGACGCAGCAGCCTGGGGAGTCCTATTCATATGTCCTGCATTTCATGGACGGTTGTCATCACCCTTGAAGATGTTTGTGGTGCATATATCTACCTGTGCCGTAGTCACGGCTGTCACCTCTTCTGGTTCACACTATGCTGCCCACACTTACTTAAGGAGAAATTTCTGGGTCCTGCAATGGACAATCGATGTGCATATGTAAAGTGTAGAACATGTTGGACTGTGTCCATTCGTCAGTGGGTTTGACTGCACGTGATGTTCCCCAGTCCCGATGTCTGTCTGCCTACCCATATTATGTAGTGCTACGGAACCCGTGTCCTTCCACAATTTACCCATATGGTGTTACTTCGTAGTACTGCAGGTTGGCAACTGCTTTAAGTAATCCTCAGAGGTACCATTGTGAACTATCCGCCACTGTATTGTCATTATAACACAGCCGTACATGTAGAACCTATTTATTCATGACAGTATGTTATTTATGTGTGGAACGCCATATTTAACCATAGTATGACCTTCCTAGTTGACGCTGTTGGTGTGCCATTAATATGTGTTCCACAGGTCGCCCGATGTTCTACCGAGTGGAAGCGGGTGATCCCCACATACTTGCTAGCACCTTGGCTGCTGTGTACGCCAGGATTCGCACGGCAGGATGGATGTATACGGGGTGTGTCTACTGTTGTTTCCATCTGTATTTCCTGTGTTATGCCTTACTACGGCTGTGTGATTGCACCA
Organism: Protopterus annectens; assembly: GCF_019279795.1. Classification (NCBI taxonomy): domain Eukaryota; kingdom Metazoa; phylum Chordata; order Ceratodontiformes; family Protopteridae; genus Protopterus; species Protopterus annectens. The sequence continues at coordinate 707,145,357 of NC_056729.1, forward strand.
GGCTTGCTATTATGAGTGCCATCTTGTCCGTACATTTGTCCATCCGTGGGAAATGCCTACTGGACACTGGTGTAGGGCTGTACCCATTTCACAGCTGCATGTAGCATTCTCCGGTGGATGATTGTCAGTATTGGTGGGTGGTAAGGCATGTTCTGTACCCACATCCTCCCACGGGCGGACAATGGATCATCTGCCAATCATCTCCAACACCCATTTCTGCATACCCACGATCCCATGGCTGCAACCCGACAGTACCCATAGCAAATCCTCCATGTGCTGGAATGGGATGTGGACGACATCTGTGGACTCGACAATCTGTGGATTTCTGTGCATATGTCCCGCATTTCATGGACAGTTGTCATCAACCTTGAACACGCTGGCGGTGCATATATAGCTGTGCCGTAGTCACGGCTGTAGTTCATCTTGGTCTTCCACTTGCACCCAGTTACGCAAAAGGAGAAATTTTGGGTCCTACAATGGACACAAATGTGCATATGTAAAATGTAGAAAATGTTGGGCTGTGTCCATCTGGCCAGTGGTTGTGACCGCTGCTGTATGTTCTACTCATGGATGTCTGTTTGACTACACATATTATGTTGTACGAAACCCATGTTCTACTATCGATTAACCCAAATGGTATTGATGTAATGCTGCAGGTTGGCAAGTGCTTTAAGTAATCCTCAGAAGGCCCATAGGGACATATACACCACTGTATTGTCAATATAAAACAGACAGAACATGCATACCCTATTTATTTATTGAAGCATGTTCATATATGCGGAACGCTTAGTGTTGAAACATCGTGACCTTCGTTGAGGTTGTTAGTATGCCATTAGTATGTGTTCCACAGGTCGCCCATTTGTTCCGCAGTATGGAAGCGAGTGATCCTCATGTTGTTGCTGGCAGATCGAGTGCTGTGTACGGTATTAAACGCGGCGTCTGACTGTGTATGGGGAGTGTCTACTGTAGTCCGTAATGTATTTCCTGTGTTATGCCTTACTACAGCTGTGTAATTCCACCAGGTGTCCAGTTATAGGTGCCATCTTGGTCGTACACTTGTCCATCCATGGGAATTGCCTACTGGACACTGATGTAGGGCTGAACACATTTTACACCTGCTTTTAGCATTACCCAGTGGATGCTTTGCATCCTTAGTGGGGACTAAGGCACATGCTATACCCACAGCCCTCCCACGGGCGGACAACGGATTATCTGCCAAACAACACCGAGCCCCATTTTGCATACCCAGGATCCCATGGCTGCAAACCCCATGGTACGATTACACATCCTTCATGTGTGCGGGACTGGGATGTGGACGACTTCTATGGACACGACAATCTGGGGATTTCTGTTCATATGTCCTGCATTTCATGGACAGGTATCATCAACCTTAAACACGCTGGTGGTGCATGTCTAGCTGTGCCGTAGTCATGGCTGACACTCTGTCTGGCCGATCTCAATGAGTCAAGGTGTAAACGCGAACTATTTTTGGAGTCCTACAATGGACACCGATGTGCATATGTAAAGTGTAGAACCTGTTGGACTGTCACCATCTGGCCAGTGGTTTTGACTGCCGCTGTATGTTCCCAATCGTGGATGTCTGCTTGAGTACCCATATTATGTATTACTTGGCCTATCTATATCCACGTGCCAGTAAGCGGAAATACAGCAAACCTTGGCCCTGCCCATCTTCATAAAACGACATTATTGAACATATATCAGCCAAAACAGACAATGACAAAACCATAGACTCCACAGTCAAACGATACTGAGCTCTTTCACCTACTAACATGGGGCATCGTCGGAGCACGGAATGCATTACATAGTTGTCCCTTATACACTTCCTTCAGAGTCAGTTTAGAGTCAAATAATCAATAAACCTGCTCATAGTTAAGTGGACAGTGCTACAAGTCTTGATTATAACGTGACATATACAAATCAGTGTTGCATACATTACTTCATGGAAACAATAATACGACAACAATGTGTTAATATAAATACAATATTGTTCAATACAATCAGTATCTTGAAACATAGTTGATAATTGCTGTGAGTAAACCTTAGAATGTAGTGTGTTGATCAGGATATTTTATATCAATGTGTATAATTAGCATTACGATTCCAAAGCATGGAATCAGTAAGTACTATTTAAGCATATATTTTCAATTATGAATGTAAATGAGTGGAGGACACATCCTTAACCTTCCCTGCTTCCAGTGGATCACACACGTCACCCACACCGCATTTCCTAATTGTGGGTTACGCCGCAGGCTATTACGCATATCCGTATTCTGTTTATATATGTTTACTGGGTCTGCGTGGTTACGTGTTTTGTGTTAGTTGTGACTATTCTGGTAACATATGTCTGATCCGGTTGACGGACGTGTAGAACGCACTTACAACTTTATACATGTAACAGTCTTTGCAGCATGGACGATTACGCATACCGCTCACATCTATATGTTCTATAGTCGTAATTCAAACGCGACTGCATTCACGTTTGCCGGTTACTGTGACCACTACACGTTAGCTGTTCTGTGTCATTAATATGCGTACCCATGCTACTTAAGTACATTTACATATCCCCGCACTCACGCACGCCACAGGCATCCATTCTCCTGCTGGGAAAGGTGCGGTACTGCATGTTAAACATTCCTTATTCCCCGCCATGGCCCAGGATGCATATGTCGTGGACCGCAGGGATGTTCAGATGACAGGTGCTTATATCCCCAACGATACAGGCCTTCATTGTCAGGGTGTTGCTGTGGTGCTTTGGGTTTGGTCTTGTCCGCCCAGTGTACGGAACTGCCCTGACCGTAACGAATGTTAGATGAGTCACATGGGCACGTTTTGTCCGTGTCTATGGTACCATGTCACCCCCAATTATTCATAACCGTGTGTGCGCATTGGCCGGTGTACCCGTTGTAGATCTTGTTATACTAATTGCACACAGTCTGGTCGAACAGACCTATTTCCATTACTAACCCTCGGTATGTATGACCTGTGTCGCAATATTACATGGGTTTACCATTGCGTGACAGCTTTCACTGAGCCACAGACATGTCCGTTACTTGGTTTGGGCCGGTTCCGCTGTGCTACACACATTTAACATGGCGGAACAGGTTGAACAGCTCAGCCACGGGGACATCGGGTTCTCCGTCGCTGTTTAGTATTGAATCGCTATGTGGAGTTTGTTTCACAAAGCGAGACAATGTCGACATTGGTAATGGACATCTCGCGCAGTACGTCTGCACCATCGCGGGTGACGTATGTCTGCGCTTAGCGCGGACAGGCATTATGCTGTGCCATTATGTCTGGGAATATATGGTTTCTTGCCATAGATGATATGCCATACTAGCAATGACCCGTGTCTGGGTGTGGGTACTGCTGTATTACCCACGGGAAGAGTGGCCTTAGGTTAAGTGGTGCCCTAGGCAGAAGTTGCCACCGCAACATCACCGCTACCCCCTGGTCTACCTACACCAAACAAAGTCTGGAAAGGTGCCCCCGAGTAGAGCAACGCCCTAGACGGCTGCCTACTTGGCCTATGCCTAAGGCCGCTATGTGTGTGGTCCCTCGGGCATCGGACTCGGGAGCGCCACGCCTGCCGTGGGTATGTCCAGCATTACCCGCATCCAGCCGTGGTGTATTGCCATGATGTTCCATGTGTACAGTGGTGCGGTTACCATACATATGCCTTTCTCAAAAGCCGATTTCACACTTCTGAACACTACTGTGGTCTCCTTTAAGGCCCCTGAGCCAGTGGTGAACATCACTCAAACTGCTGAATCACGTACATATGCCTTCCACCAGCACCTACAGGACTGCATGGATCAGGCAATCCCATACAAACTGAGACTCTTTGTACCACACACAAGCATGCAGTCTGGTGGACCCCAGCCATGAACTAGCTCTACAACGACAGGAGGTAGATACTACAAGTTAAAGCGGAATACTTGTAAGGTAACACACCCTTGCTCATTATATGTGAAGAACTACAAGCTGTCATGAAATCATCCAGGGGAAATACAACAGAGAAATTAACAAGGACTCAACAGACATTCATAATTCCTTCTTTAGCTATGTTGGACACCTGGGAGGCCACTCCCAGATATGCTCAAACCGGGTTCACAATGATGTGAAGATGACTGAACCTACACATTGCCAGCATACTGGCTGACATGTCCAGTGCTAACATTTCCTCCCCCACATGGAGAGTTATCTATACCTGAGACTTGTAGATCCTGGAACATCTGTAACGCACAGGTGGGAAATGCAGTCTCCAAGGCAGTCAACACAGCATCCATGGGACCAGATGGTGTCCCAGCTGTGTACTCCATGAACTCTATGGGGAATTAAACCCACACTTAGGACAGCTGTTTAATCTTAGCCTCCCCTCAGGATAATGCCGAGTAGTAGCACAAGGCGACTGTAGTCACACTTCACATAGATGGTGCCTCCACTGACCCTGGTTATTACCATCCCATTAGCTTGACAAGCCTTATCTGCAAAGCCATGGAGAGGGATCATAATGGAACTCATAGATAAAGACATAGGGGACTCGCATACTTTGGATACATCCCAGTTTAGCTTGGTCAAAGTCAGATCATGCCTTTTACACGTGTTTGACTTTGTAGGATCAGTCACCAAGGCCATTGATGAGGGTAAAGCAATCCATACAGCCTACCTCAACCTGGCAAAGGCCTTTGACACAATACCCCCCTCGGGTATCAGTGATAAACTCGTCATCTTGAACGTATATCCATACATCGCCATATGGGTTGCAAACTGGCTAAGTCACAGAACACACATGGTCATAGTTGCTGGCGCCATGTCATACTCACAGCCAGTCACAAGCGGTGTCCCATGGGGCTCAGTCCTGGGTCCACTATTTTTCATCATCTACATTTCCAAAGTACAAGCAAACACAGGGGGGTTATGGGTGACAATGTTTGCAGATGACTGCAAACTGGGTGCCATAGTCAGACACACATCTGACACAGATATCCTTCAGGAGTGCCTCACAGATGTGGATAACTGGTGCCAGAGACATGGCCTACAGCTAAATGCCAGGAAATGCATAGTCATACCCTTCGGGAAGAACAAGGTTACCCCTAGCTACCATATAGGTGGCAATCCACTGAGCACAGAGGGAGTTACCAGGCATCTGGGGACCCGGGTTGTTGTTAACCGTTCGTTAGACACACACGTTGCTAACATAGTTAGGTAGACCTTCCACATTGTCCACATCATCATGAAGGGATTCACATCTAGATCAGGGGAGGTCATTGTCCCCTTGTACTCATCACTCATTAGACCTATGATTGGGTACAATGCCCTGTTCAGAATGTATGTGACCCGACACCTGCAGCAGCTGGAAAGGCACCAACAGTTCATCAACAAACAGATGCAGGGTCTCAGGAATATGTGTTATACTGACCAACTGAAAGAATTCCAGATGTATACAGTTGCATACCACTTGCCCAGAGGTGACCTGTGCCTGGCATACAAGGCCATGTCGAACCCAGATCTGATGACTATGCTTCACCTAAAGAGGTTAGATCCTTCAGAACCACAAGGGCAGGTGACGTACACCTTGACACTGTCATTAATAGAACGTGTTGGTGGGACAGATTCATCACCCAGACACTCACTATGCTGTGGAACAACATCCCAGTACATGTGAGGGCAGGCACCTCGCTGGCCTTCTGTTAGTATTTTGACATGAATGTCTGAATTGATTTATTTAAGTAACCTTCTAAATGAATATTTACATTACCACATTGTGAATCTTTACATTTCGTTGGTCTATTTTACATTAGTCATAATCATAATGGTTTATCTGTGTATATTATGGTTCATTTATATTACTAGGTGTCTGCAGTTCTTTTAATATATTGGCACAGTCCGTAGAACATATATATGTAGCTTACACAGTCAGACATTTGGAAAACATTATGTCGGTTCATCTTTCATATATATACATATATTTCTATTTCTATGAAGAATGTACCTTCAAGCAATGTCTGATGTCCTCACTGTGTGGAATCTGTAACCCAAGTAAAGTTTGTTTGCTTGTTTGCCTTTAAGGCATGTAATTAATACCTAGCACATCTAATTTACTGACCAATTACGGGTTTTACATGTAGTAGGTTGGACTGCATTGTATGTATTCTGAATAAGTCTGCTTATGAAGCAGACGAAAGAGCTTCAATAAACTATGGTGACTGCATTTAATTCCTGGTGTGCTCTGAGTGGTCACTGATGGTGTCTACAGTACCTCGTCTTTGCTTTGGACTTCATCGGCTGGTTGTCTGTGTTTGTTGTATGGGGAATGTCAAGTGTAGTCCCTATGTGTATTACTTGTGTAATGCCTTACTACGGCAGTGTAATTCCACCGGGTTTGCAGTTATGGGTGCCATCTTAGTCATACGCTTGTCCATCCATGAATTGCCTACTGGACACTGGTATACGGTTGTACACATTTCACAGCTGCATTTTGCAGTCTCCGGTAGATGGTTTGCTTTATTTGCGGAGAGTAAGGCAGGTGTTACGCACACATCCTCCCACGGGCGGGACAAAGGATTGCCTGCAAAACAACACCGAGGCCAGATTCTACATACCCAGACTCCCTTGACTGCAACAGTCGACAGTACCCATTACACATCCTTCATGTGTGCGGGACTGTGATGTGGACACAGTTCTATGGACCCGGCACCCTGGGTATTTCTGTGCATGTGTGCTGCATTTCATGGACAGCTATCATCAACATTGAACACGCTTGCGGTGCATATGTGTACCTGTGACGTGGTGACGACAATGAGGTCACGTGAGTAATGCAGGAAGCTAGCAGACATTCCATGAATGGAATTTTTGGGTCCTACAATGGACACCAATGTGCATATGTCAAGTTAGATGTTGCTGGACAGTGTCCACCTGCCCAGTGCTTTTCACTGCTGGTGTATGTTCCCCAATCGCGGATGTCTGTTTCACTACCCAGTCTACATGGTGCTACATAACCAGGTGATTTAGTACTGTGAACAAATGACATACATCCAAAGATGCTGGTTAGCAACTGCTTCATATAAACCTCAGACATCCCAATGGGACATATCCGTCACCGTATTTCCAATATAACACCGCCGGAACATGTTGATTACCTATGTTTTCATTTAACCATGTTGTCTTCATAGGTGGGAATGCCATAGTTTACATATCCTACTTGACGTTGTGTGTGTGCCATTAGTATGTGTTCCACAGGTCGCACATCTGTTCCGCTGTACGGTAGCGGGTGCTCCTCATTCTGTTGCTGGCAGATTGAGTGCTGTGTACGCCGGTGTTGGCACGACGGCCCGGCTTTGTATGTGGAATGTCAACTGTAGTCCCTATGTGTATTTCCTGTGTTATGCCGTACCGCGGCTGTGTAATTTACCCGGGTTTGCGGTTGTGGGTGCCATCTTGGCCATACGGTTGTCCATCCATGAGAATTGCCTACTGGACACTAGTATAGGGCTGTACACATTTCACACCTGCATTTTGCAATCTCCGGTAGATGGTTTGCATTATTAGCGGAGAGTAAGGCAGGTGCTACGCACACATCCCTCCCACGGGGCGGGACAAAGGATTGCCTGCGAAACAACACCGAGGCCAGAGTCTACATACCCAGAATCCCTTGACTGCAACAATCAACAGTACCCATTACACATCCTTCATGTGTGCGGGACTGTGATGTGGACGCAGTTCTTTGGACCCAGTACCCTGGGTATTTCTGTGCATCTGTGCTGTATTACATGGACAGCTATCAGCAACATTAAACACGCTATGTGCATATGTGTACCTGTGACGACAATGAGTTCAGGTATGCATTGAAATAAGACATTATTCTGTTCTTTCCACAATTTTTGGGTCCTACAATGGACACCACTGTGCATATGTAAAGTGTAGAGCTTGTCGGACTGTGCCCTTGTGAGCAGTGGGTTTCATTGATGCTGTGTGTTCAGCAATCGCGGATGTCTGCTTGTCTACCCATACTGTGTAGTGCTACAGGAACCATGTCTTCCGACACCAGAACCCAATGGTGTACATCCAATGTTGCAGGTTAGCAACCACTTTCATACCCAGGGGTCACGATTGGGAGGTATTGCCACTTTATTATCGGAACAACACCTCCAGACTGTGTACATCACGGGAACTTTAGGCCAGTCTTACCGCCCATTTGCAATTGTAATTAGCACACGTGTCAATACATGTATGATAAGACATATTATCATGCAGAAGTTAATCTATGTTATTTGGACATTGGCTTCTGCTATTGGCATCCGTTGCTGCGAGTGTTGCCAGTTACCATACACATTGCTTGCTCAGAGGTAGACTACACAATTCTGCACACTACTGTGGTCTCCTTTAAGGACCCTGAGCCAGTGGTCGACAGTACTGCAGCCACTGCATCAATCACATTTGCCATCTACCAGTACCTACAGGACTGCATGAACCAGGCATTCACTTACCCAACTGTGGTTCATTGTACCAATGCCAAGCATCCAGTGTGGTGTACCCCAGCCATACACAGGATGTACAACACGAGGAGGTGGCTACTACAAGGTGGAGCAGACACCTTGTGAGGTATGACACCCTTGGTCATCATATGTGTAGAGTTACACACTGTCGTGCCATGGTCCAGGGCACATTCCACAGATATACCTACATGGACCTGGCTGACAATCGTACCATCTTCAGTTGCTATGCTCAACACCTGGGAGGTCACTCCCACATATGCTCTGACTGGGTTCACAAAGAGGTGGAGTTTACTCAACATACACACATTGCCAACAAACAGGCTGACAAGTCCAGTATGGACATCTCCACACCCTCCCCCACACATGAGGAGATGTCTGTACCAGCGGTTTGTGGTCACCAAATGTTCTGTGACACACAGGTGGGACATGCTCTCCAGGGTAGTGGACATAGCATCCATGAGACCAGCTGGTGACCCCACTGTGTACTCCACTATCTCATTGAGGTATTAGACCCACAGTTAGGACAGCTATTTCTTTGTAGTCTCACCTCAGGTAAGGTACCCAGGTTGTGTCGCATGGCAACTGTAGTCCCACGTCACAGGGCCAATGCCTCCACTGAGCCTGGTTATTACTGTCCCATTACCATGAGGAGACCTATCTGCAAGGACATGGGGAGGGATCATACTGCGGCTCGTATATGACTGCATAGGGGACATACATACTTTGCATCCAACACGGTTTGTCTTGTTCAGGGGCGGTTCATGCCTTTAAAGCATGGGTGCAATTTTCGGGACAGTCACCGGGGCCATTGATGGGAGTGTTGCAGTCCATACAGCCTACCTCGGCCTGGCAAAGGCCTTCATCACATTACCCCTCTCAAGTATCATTGATAAACCCATTGGCTGGGATGTGAACACGTACATCACAGAATGTGTTGGAAACTGTCTATGCGACACAACCCACATGGTCATAGTTGCTGGCAGCGTGTCAGACCTACTGCCTGTCGCAAGTGGTGTCCCATGGGGCCCTTCCGTGGGTCCACTCCTGTCATACATCTACATTTCCACGGTACAGGCACCCACAGGGGTTTTGTGGGCAACATTGTTTGTAGATGACTGCAAAACAGGTGCCATAGTGGGACGGACATCTGACACAGATATCCTTCGAAGGGGCCTCCCAGATATGCATATCTGCTGTCAGGGACATGTCCCACAGCTAAATGCTAAGTGATGCAACATCATACCTGTGGAGAACTACTAGGTCACCCCTGTCCAGCATATAGGTGGCTGTCCACTCAGCACAGGTGTGATTACCAGGGATCAGGGGACAGAGTTTGCCAGTCACCATTCATTCAACACACACGTTGCTATCGTGGTTGTGTGGGACTTCTACATTGCCCACCTGTTTGTGCAGGGATTCACATCTACATCAGGCTAGGTCAATGTCTCCTTGTACCCATTACGTGTTACAGCTATGATTTACTACATTGCCCCATTCAGACTGTATCTGACCATACACCTACAGCAGCTGGGAAGCCCTCATAGGTTAATTGTTGTACAGATGCAGGATGACATCATTTTGTGTAATGCTGCCCCACTTGTAGGACCCCTGCCACATTACGTCACATACCTGCTGTTTAGTGTTGACCTGTGCCTGACATACAAGGCCATGTCAACCCATATGTCATGTGTATGCTTCACCTACTGTATCTGCATCCCTCAGAACCACTAGGGCAGGTGACATTTACCTTGTCACACGGTCATTAATGGGATGTGTTGGAGTGACACATATATCACCCAGACACTCATAATGCTGTGGATCTACATCACAGTACATGTGAGACAGAGATCCTTCCTAGCCTTGTTCGCGGGTGTGTTATCCATTGGATGGAGAATTGCAGGTATAGGCCAGGGATTACATAATTATCCCTGCTTGACGGAGGTACGGCGCTATCATGGGTATTTTATCTGAAGCACAGAAGGTTAGCAAAGTCATCCTAACTATGGTGTAGTGTTATGGCTGAACCTGGGACGATGGCCTACCCTGTACCTATGGACGTATGAACCTATATTCATAGTTTGTCACATTTACAATTGTCTATCCCCTATACTCTTTCTCCAGTGTATATTTCTGTGGCACATGATTGTCCTCTGTATTACATGCAGGTATGCTGTGTACAGTGCACATACGTCACAGTTGATGACAGTGTATCTGTGTCCCTAACACTGTGATACCGAGGACTACCACACATCCTTCACAACATTACATGCATATGTCCATTCTATTCTTCTTTGGCCTATGGGGTGTTAAGGCAAACATTACACAAGTCCCTGTTTGTGCATGCTTCATGTTGGTGTTTGACCAGGCTCCGTTGCAGTCGTGTGTTGGACAGTGGTGTTTCTGTGTGTTTGCCATGTGTTTTTATTGCCGGTACGTCTGTGGGAGGTGTGGTTGGCACATGTTCCTCTTTGCAGGGACACCCATCCTGGGGTTTGTGTCATGCATCTGCACTTGGCACGCGCCATATGTCCTGTACTATTCCCACAGTCGTATGCCTTCATGCACTACTACTGCGTGTTACTGGCTGTTTGTATGTGGTACACATGGACATTGTGATGGTTGGCTTGACCTATTCCCATGCTAGACCGTACACATCTGTCAATTAAGTTGTTTAAATCAAACTGTAACACTCATTCGTATTTTCAAACTGACAGTCAATAACACAGGAAGCTGAGATTAATAACGTTTTACTACTGTGCAGCAGGAGGCAAAGAACTATGCAGTAAATGTTTAGACATTTGTTTTACTCTATACATGTTACAGCTGTATGAACATTGGGTATACTATCATCTTTTGCACACATTAATGATGTGGTCAGTCACAAGGCATTTACATCGCTAGAGTCCACAACGTTGTATTCCTACAACGGTGCTCAGGTAATGCTTATTAAATGTTTTCCCATGAGAATAACACAGCCTTGCAAGGCACCTTGTCAATTACAGTGTCCTTCTGTGATTGTAGCTGTTTCAAGGACCCTAGACTGTTCCGATACTGTAGTCGGTCAATTTCTTAATACGTTGCTTTGTCTCTCTGGTAAGGAGTTGTACTGTTATCTTCGATAGAGCTCAAAAGGCCATCCTCCTCAGGGCAAGGGGTGATGTTATGCATGTACATACATTTATTGTTCTGTAACCCAGCAGATAATTAATGCTGACAGACATAAGCCTGCTGTACTGGTTACTGCCAGGATCAGAATTCCATCACACTACAGCTTAGCTTCACCAATTACATGCAGGCTTAGTTCTACTGCCATATTGTACGGTACAATTCAATGCATTATCTAGTATTTCGAGTCTAAACTGGCACTTCATATGTGTTTCTATATATATTTTACTGAACAACATCCATCCGCCATATGCATGTTGTTCCGCCCTTTACCTTGACCGTGTGTATTTGGCCGTCCGCAACGCCACTCTCCACATGTGATGTCCCACCTTCCCTTCTTTGCCTGTAGCACCCTGTTAGGAAGTCCTGTTTGGTGGGCATGTGTTCCGCTATATGTGATCGACTTCACTGCATAGCTAATCATCGATGCGGTGGTTCAACAACCCGACTTGTCCACATGTGTACAGTTATGTGCACCGTGTCGTATGCAAACCTATATGGTTTCAACCGGTACATACCACATGCAGGATGTACACATTCTGCAGTCACATTCACATGCACCCATTTACATATCTGTACCTGACGTGGGTTGGTGGCATGTGGGTAATGATTTGCCCACGTGGCATTGCCTAACACAGACATCTTACCACATTTCAGGTATGCACATTGTGTGTGGATGTATATCTGCACACGGATGCTAGCGGGTTAGGGTGCACAGGTGTACATGGGTGGGACTGACATGTACAATGAGGCTATTGTGTATTACATCTGAATGCATGGGTTCTGCTTCTGGATATTACACTTCAACATACGCCATCCAGTGTATGCGACAGAGACGTTGCTGGGTGTGGGATATGTTGCTATGCACATGTTTGCCTGTGTTTAAGGTATCTTGATTCCTTACTGTTGTTATGTCAACACAGCTACCCGTCTATGTACTCTCACTACTGCTTGTGACCATTATGGTTGGCACCTTTTCCAATGCCCATAGTGGGGCATGTTATGTGGAAACTTCGGAATTTGCAGGACTACACCTACCCACGGCAAGTGCAGTTGACAGAACTTCACTTGTTTGCCATACTATAAGCTTATTCTGTAAGCATTTAGGTTCCTTATTCATTTTCTTCTGCCATGTCTGTGTTTCATATACCAATGTATTATGTTTTATACTACTATTACATGTATATTGCGGGAATATTTTGGCAGGGGATCTGAGGTCATTTTCCATTTTCCAATTGTTGCAGGGACACAACTGTCCAATCAGGGACTGTCCATGGCACATTGGGACAGCTGGTAACCCTGGTGACCATGCCCATGTCGCTACTGGGGTTGCCACCTTTTCCAGTTTCCAAGCTGGGATATTTACGGACTCACATCTGACTTTACAGGCCGACATACACACGGTCACTATATAGCATAGGACTTCACTTGTTTGCCTAAATAAAAGCTTATTGTTGTGGCAGTTTGCTTGCTTATTCTGTTTCTTGTGACATTTAGGTATTTCAGTTACAGAAATAACCAATTCATGCTACCATTACATTACATACGGGATATCATTATGTCCTGCAATCTTAGCACATTTGCCATTTTAATACGTTTTTCGGGACACAACTGCCCATAGAGAGACTGCCCCACCCACAGTGGAATAGGTGGTGACCTTAGTCGCTGCTCCTATGTCGGACATGCTGCTGTACACCTTCTCTGAGTGTAACCACTGACGGTGCATTGCAGGACAAACGCGGTCTTCTGCGTATCCTTTGCTCCTTGGATGGGTACACTTAAGCCTTCGTGGCTTGTATTTGCTTCTCCGCTTATTTGGGACGGTACTATGCTGCATACTCTCACGCGTTTCATTCTGCACGGGACCTGGCTGCTGCCATTACTATTATGGGCGGACCGTGGCTGTCAGCACATTAGGTTGCTCACCTCATGCCGGCTTAGACACGCCTCCAGACGCATCCTACCTGGGCTCGCCACGCACACTACGCGTGTCTGTGGTTGCGGTGCACTCTCATTAATATGCATATGGCGCTACTGCTATTCACTGCACCGCCGGCGCAGACCTTACGCCGGCCTTGCGCCGTGCTTCATGAATCCCGGGGACAGGTTTTTTACAGGAAACACATATTGTTGACAGGAATATAGATAAATTACCTTTTAATGGTTATATGGTCCTTGTAGAATCCCACTACCAAACCAAGAAAAGAGGCACGATGATACTATGGAGAAAAACATTACCAATGCCTAAAGTCATTGATACTTACTCAGACAAGAATGGCATGTTATGCCTGGCAGTTCTGGAGATAAACAAAAGATATGTAACTCTTGCAAATTCTTACTGGATACCTGGTTTTGGAGCAGTTACAGCAAGGAATCATTTAGAGTTAATAATTTCCAAATCCAAAGGAGAAATAATACATGCAGGAGATTTCAATTGCCTTATCACTGAAAAAGATACTACCAAACATGATAAATTTAGAATTTCCCCTGCGGCTAAAAAGTTAAAGAATTTTATTAATGTATTATGTCTTAGGGATATATATGATTTAAAAGAAACACACTCATTAGAATACACCCATTATTCATATAGGTATACACAAACAACAAATGATAAAGTACTAGTTACTAACAATATATTTTCTAAGGTACAAGAAGTGTTAATTAGTTCATGCCCAATTGTCAGATCATAATGCCTTATTTTTTAAGGTCAATATAATGCCTAAAGACTTAATAACGTGGCAGAGATTACCTGTCTACATTACTACACTTAATGGATTTAAAGAGTGGCTTCTTGGTGAAATAAAATATTTTTTAGACATCAATGATAATAATGAAACTTCAAAGATTATACATTGGGATTCACTAAAATCTCATTTATATGGTAAGATCAAAAATTGGTATCTAAACAAACACAAACAAGGGGGAAATGAATCAACACAAATACAACTAAAAATAGACAGAATAAAGAAAGGTTTAAGCACCAAGGACATAAAAACTAATTCTGCACTTAAAACATTAAATACTAGATATGCAGATATTGTAAATCATAAAGTGGCAATAAATCTAGAAAAATTCAAAATTCAATCCTATTCAGTGAACCCCAAAAATGTACATAGGTTGGCAGTCAAAGCAAAAAACTTAGCTAGACTAAGTCATATAAAAGAAATCACTGATAATACAGGAGTTAAAACAAGACATGTAACAGAACACAAAGAAATTCTGGAGGTCTTCGGAGTATATTATGAGAAGGTAAATAATACAAATAGTGACTCTGCAGACAATATGCTTAAGTGTAATTTTTTGAATGAAAATATCAACAAAAAAGTAACAAAGGAACAAAATGCTAATTTGCTCAAACCAATAATATTAAAAGAAATTAAAGAATGCATTCATAATCTTAAAAACAATAAGGCACCTGGATTAGATGGGATTATAGGAGAAATATATAAGTTGTTTCCAGAAGACACCTTAAAGACTTTACAGGCAGCTTTTGAAGAATTTAGGAAAAATAAAAATATATTTCCTTCATGGAAGTATGCTATATTATCTCCCATTCTAAAGCAAGATAAAGACCCTAAATTAGTATCATCATATCGACCTATATCTCTGCTAAATATAGATTATAAAATATTTACCGCCATACTTACTAAAAGATTGAATCAATTCATCCCCAAAATAATAGCAGATGATCAAACAGGGTTTTGTTTTGAATAGGAAAGTTAAGGACAATGTCATCAGACTTTTAACCTTAATAGATGTTGCAAATAAAAAGAAAAAAGAATTATCAATTATTAGTTTAGACATAGAGAAGGCATTTGATTCTTTATCTTGGTCGTACTTATTTAGAGTCTTGGAAACATTTAATTTCTCCACATATTTCATAGAACTAATAAATAGCCTATATAAAAACTCTTTGTCGTATATTAAAATTGGGGCCTTTTTATCTAACAAAATTCAAATACTAAAAGGAACTAAGCAAGGTTGTCCTCTGTCACCTTTGTTATTTGCAGTGTCAGTAGAACCATTTGCAAATTACATAAGAAATAATAACAACATAAATAGCTTTATTGCTAATTCAAATTATGCCTCTAAAATACAATTATTTGCTGACAATATAATATTAATCATAGACAATTTAGATTCTTCAATAAGGCATATTACAACAACTATAGGACATTTTGAGAAACTTTCAGGTCTAAAATTCAACAGCACTAAATCTGAAACATTATTGGTAAATAAAAAAGTAAGTTCTGAATGGAGAAAACACAGTAATTTTAGTTGGGGGAATAACACTCTTAAATATCTAGGAATATATATAAAACCTAATTGGAAAGAAATTATACAAGTCAATTATAGAAATTTGTTAGGTATAATCAAAGAATATATAAATAAATGGAGTAAAATGTTCTTTACTTTTGAAGAAAAGCTAACATTAATAAAAATGTGTATTCTTCCTACAATTTTGTTTCTTATTCAACCAATAATTATTAGCCCTTCAAAAAAATAAAAATAAAACAGCTCAACTCACTTCTAATTAAGTTTTTATGGTTCCCACATAAACCAAGAATAAAGTATGATTGGCACAATAGAGATTGAGAAAAAGATGGAATTACATTTCCAAACTTAGAACTTTATGCTGAATCAGTTATAATTCACATCATAAGCAAGTGGTTAAGTAACAAGTATACCTCAAACGGGAAATATCTACACATTAATATTCTACTATCTAATGCCCATGAAACAACAAACAATGATATTTTTGCTGAAAATAACAAAACTTTTTAGTAGTAAAGGATTCAGTATATAAAGAAAATAAAAATGAGAAGTTACCACATTGTGTTAGCTATATACTAAACAATTTTAGGAAAATTATAAATAGTTACTGCATAGCAAGACATTTTTCTATATTAATATTCCCAATAGCACACACGAAGAATTGTCTAGACTCTTTTAATATGAATAAAATAATGGAAATTAAAGGCAATGGACTACATTATTGGCATCAGTTCCTAAGTACAAATAATATTTGTGATACTACAAGCCTTTTAGCAAGGTATAACACAAATCAAGATAATTGGTTAAATATTCAAATTTTCAGATAACATCTAATAAAGGAATTTAAAACGAGTCAAGTGACTAATATTTTATTACAGCCTAAAATAATCTTTTATGTGAATTAAATACATCACAATTTAGCATGGAGTTCTCTTTATCTAAAATTTATAAGACATTAAGAGCTGACTTAAAACAGCCTGAAGACTCTTTATGGAGTTATATAGAAAGTATGAACAGATTTAATTTTTCTGAAAATGATAAATTAGTAACACTCAGGTCAATCAATCATACAACATCATCTCCATATTGGAAAATATTTACATGGAAGATTTTACATATGAGTTTCTTTACCCCACAGGGAATTGCTATAATGTCAAATAAAACTAGTCATAATCGTTGGAGATGTTATGAGAGTCTCTGTGCTGATTGGGTACACATGTTCCTTGAATGCAGAGTGATTGTCCCATTCTGGAAGAAATTTAGAGATTTTATAAAGGCATTATGGACTGGCAAATGTATAATAATAGATGCACTTTTGTTGTTTAATGCTCCAGTGCCAGATTGTATACCAAAATCACAAGTGCATCTTCTCTGGTCTCTTTTGGCTATACCAAGAAAAGTCATCACTTTAAACTGGAAAACCAAAGGAATTGTATATTTTGCTGAATTTACATTATTGGCCAAAACAGTATGTAATAGAGAACTTTTAACTCTTGCTTCTAGAATGACAAGAATGACACATAGGAAGTTATCCTGGATGAAACTACAAAAGTAATTAGATAAAATGCAATGATTTCAAACAGAATGGTCTAATGTTATGAGAATCTTTTGTATATAGTTTTAATATTTAGTGTTATGTCTATGTATAATTATCTGCATGATGTAAGAAGTTCATGATTTATGAAAATTAATAAAAATAAAGTTTTAAAAAAATAATTTTCTAGGGTGAAGAGAGCTTCTAGGGAGCAGAATTTCTTTTTTAGACTCTTAGCATTGAGCAGTAACACCTTTTGATTTTCTTGGTTTTGATTTGCTAAGCCAGAAGTACTATCAGTTTGGCATGGTCTAAAAAAGGCAGTATAGAAGAGGACAATGTATTTCCTAATATTTGAAAGTCTAGAGAAGAGAGGTACAAACCATCCCTGGCAAAGCAGCATGGTCTGTTGAGCATCTCCTTCCATGATGACAAATACTGCACCCCATTATAATAATTCCAGAAACTACGTCAATTATTAAAGTCACTCATATTTTGTTCACATTGTTGCATCATCCTTGGAGAAGGTACAGTGCTGCTCAGTGCTAGGATCCTACTAGGCTGGGACACATATTCCAAGAGCTCCATGATGTCTGATGTCATATAGTCCAGGGAGGTATGTCTCAGGTCATTTGCACACATGGACTATGAGAGAATCATACTGGTACTTGTGGTCCAGTGATCTGAGTACATGTATAAGGTAGTGGATCCTGAGGCCCATGTTTGCCCTTAGCTAAGCACAGTTAAGGAAGAGGGTGTGTCTGAGGCTGGCTAGCAGTGTTTACTTTGCCTAAATGGGTGTGAGCACCATGCACTGGGTTTTAAACAAAAAAACAAAATCAGGAAATAGCAGCTCTGTTCACATCAGAGCACTGGGTATGCGTGCCGCATCTTGGGGCTTAAACAGGAAGGCAATGGGAAGGGAAAACAGTAGTAGGAAGGCAATCAAGGAGAACTAGCATAGCTGGCAGGTGAAATGTATCAGAATCAGCCAATTACACATGGAACAGCCTAGCACACTGCTATAACCTATGCAAACACCTTCCAGTCTGTTTTTTTTCCTGCAAACTCTACACCACCGGTGTACACAGATGGGGAAAGTTTACCTGACAAAACTAACAAAATGCTCGGGGCTGCTGTTGCTCTCATACATCAATATGTGGAAGAGGCTGAGGGTGGTGAGGATGACAATACTGATGACCAACCCATAGTGAGGAGAAGGAGAAGAGTGTACAGACCCAGGGTAACCTACCAGGGGCTCCATGGGGTGGAGATAGTGAAGCACTATAGGATAAACAGGGACATTCTACAGCAAATTGCTGAGCTGTGCCAGCCACGCCTCACACACAGAACCAACAGAAGGGAACCCATCCCAGTGGATGCCAAGGTATGTGTAGGCTTAAGAATACTAGCCACAGGTACTTGCCAAAGGGCAACTGGGGATATCATGGGGATCTCACAGACATCGGCATCCAGGGTACTCCACCAGTTCCTGGATGCTATGTCAGCACATGCCGGTGAGCACATATATTTCCTCAACACATGTGAGGCCTTGACCAGAAATATGCATCTCTTCCACCAAATAGCAGAATACCCTGAGGTAGTGGGTGCTATAGACTGCACACACATACACATCAAAGCACCACCCAGCAGGCAGGGTAGGGTCTACATAAACTGCAAGGGCTTCCACTCCATCAACAGCCAGGTCATGTGTGATGCCCAGGGCATTATCTTGAATGTAAGTGCTGGCAGCCCTGGAAGCTATCACAACTCCCACATCTGGCACATCACACAGCTGTACCAGTCATTTGCCAGTGGGGACATCCCATATGGCCAGCTAGTGGGGGATGCTGGTTACGCACTGGAGCCATGGCTGATGACATCCATCAGAAATGCACAAACACCCAAACAAGAACTCAATAATGAGGCACACGCACAAACCAGAATCATAATAGAGTGTGTGTTTGGGATGCTCAAGTCATGGTTCCACTGCCTGGACATATCCAGTGGAGCCTTGCAGTACTCTCCAGCTACATGTACACAAATATTCATAGTATGTGCCATGCTACACAATATTATCCTGCAGAGACAGATGCAGCAGGAACAGCACGGAGCAAGGCCACACAGCCCCCCACCATTGCCAGGGCCATCATAGGTACAGAGGGATTTGGAGGAGTAACAACCTGAGCCTGCCTATGTAGGCAGAAGGAGACATGCTCAGTATGCCCAGGCTTTGGCAAAGAGGGAAAGCATAGCACATACACTGACACTGTAGGGACTCAGGGAATGACACCTCTGTCTGACTCGCACATAGAGTAAAATGGATGACAAACATGACACTACCTGTGCTTTACCATGTATAGGGAGTATACTATGTGCATCCAACATAGCCATCCCTCCAGTACCATCCTCAATACTGGCACAGCCACAAGGTAAATCACTCTTCCTATCTACTGCTGAATGGAATAGTATGTTCTGATAGTTGTATCTATGGTATGGACGTGAGCATGCAAGGGAATCGGGTGCCTGAATGGGATGGCAGCAGATAGTAGACAAGTATATGGGCAGCGTGAAATCCATAACAAATACTAGTGTCAGCATACTAGGCTGTACTAGACAAGGTGAGAAATCCCACTGCAATACATGTGGTGGCCCAAATGTGTGCCCATAGGACACACACATGCATGTCAGTGAGGCTCACATTACCAACACCAGCCTCAGCCAGTAGAATAGGTGTAGATGACCATAAAGAAAGGCTTGGTGAAGGCCTCCAATTGATGGCAATGGTGAACAGCCGCCCTCCAGACCTACACAGACAGACTACAACAGGTCTGGCAGTTAGTTGTATGTAAGTTCTAAAGGGTAAGATGTCTAAAACTGAAATGAAGGTCAATAAGACCTAAGATCTGTACTCTACTGATATGCCTCCAGTCTGCATGATATGTGAGAATACAAAATGAAATGGAAGCCAACAGAAAACCTGAAATACAAGTACAGTCATAGCAAATTAGTAAAAAACAAATAAACAAAAAAGACAGACACTGAATTTTCAAGTATAAAAGGTTAGCGTTTTCGTCAAGTTTTATTCCACTCAGCTTCTTCAGACAAAAGTGAAGCAAGGCAAATTAGTTTAAATACCACACCTAAAAGGTCACATGGCATACTCATCCATTAATTCTTAAAAACATACACATATATTTAGCATTAAATAAAATGCCACATATCTTTAAAAACTTATTAACACTTAAAGCATACATCCTAAATACACATTCATTAAACTACCTAAGTAAAAATTTATAAATCATTAATACGTTGAAGCAGGAAAATTGTCAATGGAAACAAAGCACCACAAGATAAGAAATAAGAGGGCGATGAAGAAGGGGGGAGGTGGAGAATGGTGTAAGTGCAAAGCAACAAATAGTTATCTTTGTAAACTTTTCATCTTTAACACACTGGCTATAAAGCACACATCATTCAAACCTGGTTTTATGTATGCCCTAGTTCTTATTTGCTAATATAATTCCCGCACCTCCAATTCTACACTTAAGGGATCCCCATAATGTCATATTCAATTTGATCAATAGCTCTAAACAAAAAGGAATGCCCTGGGTTATCCCTCACATGCTTAGCCAGGGCATTTTCTATCTTCCCTTTTTGGATGTTGTAAAGGTGTTCATATATACTCTCTCTCAATTTACGCTCGGTTTTACCTATATAATAACCACTGCAAGACTGGCACTGGGCTACATAAACTACCCTAGTAGAGTTACAATTCAGTCTTGCCCTGTTGGAATAGTCAACACCCATTATTTTATACTTGCTGCCCGTGCACATATACTTGCAATATGCACAAGCTTCACACTTGTACATTCCAGGCATCCTAGCTGAAATAACTGGCTTAATTTCAAGTAGGCCCTTGAAGTTTTTAGCTCTCCCAAAAACTATCTGTGGGTCAGACCCTGACTTTTCCAACCTCTCATCTGTGTTTATTATTTCCCAATTCTTCCCTAGCACATGTCTGATAAGCCAGGAATTTGGGCAAAAGGTGGTAATAAATTAGTGAGGGTAATTACCTACTTCGTTACTCTTTTCTTCAACATTTTGACCTTGTCCGCTATTCTGGTTATTACCCCCATCCAAAAAACTAAGAATTGCTTTGAAATGCCCTGTGGCCCTCTTATTGATAACCTCATCAGCCAGTTTGCAAAGCAAGCCATTAGGGTACCCCCTCTTTTGAAACATCTGCACTAATAAATCACATTCAGCTAAAAAATAAATTTCAAAAGTGCACATACGTGCAGCCCTGACCATTTGGCCCTTTATCACTGCTATTTTTTGGTGTTTCGGATGCTCATAGGTTCATAGGTTCATACAAGGCTATCTGCACTAGGGCATTTATAAGCCTAGCCAGAGTGTGTTTGGCTTTCGCCACCCATTTTAAATTAATTTTGCTATGCCCTTTTTTGAGGTTAGTATACTGTGCCTCTGTCTAACAGTGACACAGAAGTGATACCCGGGGTAAACCTATGATCCCCCATCCACTCATCAAGATTCCTCTTGAAGAGAGTCAATGAGGGACTCTGCCTAACCTGGACTGGGATTTTATTCCAGAGTGAAGGGAGCCTCTGTGTTATGAATCTGTCCCTCCAGCATGTCCTATTTATTTCAGTGCTGAGGTTCAAGTATCTCAAGCACGTAGCTCGATGGGATTTGGATTTTCTGAGGTGCAGCATGTCCATTAATTCCGGGTTGGACATGGCTTTATACGTCAGGCACAGAACGCCTCTGAGCAGGTGGTATGCCACTGAGTAGAGCTGGAGTTTCTTTAACCAGGCAGCATATGGCATCTGTTTGAGCCCTTTGAGCCTCTTGGTGAGGTACTTTTGGGGTCTTTCCAGTTGCTGCAGGTGTCTGGTAAGGTACATCCCAAAAGGGGCATTGTACTCAATTATGGGCCTGATGAGGGATGAGTAAAGAGGCATGATGACCTCCCCTGATCTAGATGTGAATCCCTTCATGATTAGGTGGGCTATATAAAATGTTTTTCTAACCACTTTGGCCACGTGGTTGTCAAATGAGAGATTGCTATCAACTTGGGTCCCCAGGTCCCTAATTACTTCTTCCGTACTTAATGGATTACCACTTATATGGTAATTTGTGGGCACTTTGTTTTTGCCAAAGGGGATGACTATACACTTTTTGGCGTTTAGCTTGAGGCCATGGCTCTGGTACCAGTTGTCTGTTTCTTTGAGGCCCTTTTGGAGGATGCTTGTGTCGGCTGGAGAGTCAATTATGGCGCCCAGTTTGCAGTCATCTGTGAAATTGGTCAGCCACAGTCCTTCCGTGTTGGCCTGCACCTCTGAGAAATATATAACAAACAAGAGAGGTCCCAGGACTGAGCCATGTGGGACGCCACTTGTAACTGGTTTGGAGTCTGACATGGCTCCAGCAATTCTAACCATGTGGGTTCTGTCCTTGAGCCAGTTTGCAACACATCTAGTGACATAGGGGTTTATATTTAAGCTGGTGAGCTTATCTATAATGCCCGAGTGGGGTATTGTATCAAAGGCTTTTGTGAGGTCCAGGTAGGCTGTGTGGACCACCTTCCCCTCGTCAATGGCCTTGGTGACTGTTTCAAAGAACTCAACCAGGTTTATGAGGCAGGATCTGCCTTTAACAAAGCCGAACTGGATAGGATCCAGTGTCTGTAGGTCCCCAATATCTTTATTTATAAGGTCCATGATGATCCTTTCCATAGCTTTGCAGACCAAGCTAGTCAAGCTTATGGGGCGATAGTTTCCAGGATCTGTTGAGGCACCACCTTTGTGGAGAGGGACCACCATTGCTGTACGCCACTCTTTGGGTACATATCCTGTAGTAAGGCTGAGATTGAACAGTAGTTTTATGTTTGGGTTTAGCTCTTCTTGGAGTTCATGTAGGACACAGCCCGGGACACCGTCTGGTCCCATTGATGCTGTGTTTTTTGCTTTGGAGAGGGTGGCTCTTACCTGAGCATCTGAGATGTCAGGGGGGCAGCACTCTGCTGGGATAGATATTTTCCCTTTTGGTTGGGAGGGGGGGGAGTTTGTGCTGAACCTGTCAGCTAGGATGTTGGCAATGTCTGTGGGTTCAGTGTATTTTTTGTCATTTTGGACTAATTCTGAGCATATCTGGGAAATCCCACCCAGGTTCCTAACATAACTAAAGAAAGCCTTGTGGTTACCCTTAGTGTCCTGTGCAATTTTTCTCTCGAAGCTGGCCTTAGATGATTTTATGAGTGCCCGTAGTTTTTTGCTAATACTGATCAGAGATGCCTTCCCTTTTTGGGATTTTGCTCTATCATGTAGTAGCTTCCTCCTTCTATTGTATAGTTTGTTTATGGCTGGGGTCCACCAGACAGGACGTCTGCCTTTGGAGAATTGGGTCTTGGTTTTATTTGGGATTGCATGATCCATGCATTCCTGAAGGTGTTCATAGAATGTGTTTATAAAGGATTCTGCGGTCTGGGCCGTATTTTCCACAGGCCCGGGGGCTTTGAAGGATTCCACCTCGGTTTTGAGGAGTGTGAAATTTGCTTTAGAGAAGTTTTTCACTGTGGTTTTCTGGACAGGGGGTGGGGTTGGGATGTGAATATCCAGTGAGATTAGTTTATGGTCTGATCTTACCAGTGAGGGATACACTTCTGGTCTGGAGCATAGAGTCCCCATGTTGGTGATGATCAGCTCCAGTATGTTTTCCCCTCTTGTGGGAGAGGTAACAAGTTGTTCCATAGCATTTGAGTTTATAAATTCTAGGAACCTTTGGGCTAGGGTGTTGGAGCTAGAGTAATGCTCCCAGTCTATGTTTGGGTAGTTGAAGTCGCCCAATAGAATGGTGTTTGGAGAGACCTTCATATTTTTCAGTGTTCTCAGGAAGGCCGAGTGGAGTTCCTGTGTTTGGGAGGGTGGTCTGTAGCAGGCTATAAACTGGAAGGCAGTTTTACCCACTGTTAGTTGCACATGGATAGTCTCTGATGCTTCGTGCTGTGCCACCAACCTGGAGGTGTGGGTATCTTTGACGAATATTGATACTCCCCCTCTTTTTATGGTTCAGTCCAAGTTTTGGGGCCGAAAAGCATGGTATGAGGTATAACCTAATAGTGCTGGGGTGCTCTCGGGAGCCTTGAACCAGGTTTCTGTTACTGCACAGATATCGATGTTCTCCATGCTAAGGAGAGTTTCGAGTGCATGCATCTTGAGGTTTAGACTTCTGGCATTGAGTAGCATTACTCATAGTTTCTTATCCCTTGTGATACCTATGGAGGTGGGTTTGTCTTTTGAGCCTTGCCTAAAAAAGGTACTATGGGGGTAGCAAGAGCCTTTGCCAATATCTGAAAGCCCAGGGGTGATAGGTGCAAGCTGTCCCTAGCGAAGCATCGTGGCTTGTCGAGCATGTCATCCCAGGCTGACAGGCATTGGATCCCCTTTGAATGACACCAATACTTAAGCCAATTGTTGAAATTGATCATCTTGCCTTCATATTGTGGCATCATTCTTGGTGAAGGTAAGATGCTACTCAAGGTCAGGGTCATACCGGCCTGGGCTACATACTCAGAGAGCTCCTCTATGTCTCTTTTCATGTAGTCCAGGGAGGTACGTCTCAGGTCATTCACCCCAGCATGGACAATGACTGAGTCATATTTGTACTTGCCTTGGAGTGACCTGAGTGCTTGTGTTATGTGGCGGATCCTAGCACCCGACAGGCAGCTCACCGTGACCTTCTCCTTGTTCATTCTGGTGAGCGGGACATCAGTGTGCCTGACGATAGAGTCACCTATTACAAGTGTATCAGGTGTGTTGTGTAGCCTTAAGGGCTGTGACTGTTTGGCACACTGGCTTTGTGAGCTATGTGTTGCACGTGTTTTGTTTTGGGGTAGTGGTTACTTGGGTGTCTGCTTTGGAGGTCTCTGCTGCTTAAGCAGATTTTTATTTAGAGCCTCCGAGTATGTTTTTGTGTGTTTATGTGTTTGGTTTGCTGTCGTGGTTGGTCTATGTGAGACTGGAATTGTAGTGAGTGTGGTTTCCTTTTCCTCCTGACTGGTTATGCCAGTACTGAGTTGAGAGAGCTTAGCCTCCAGTTTGGCTATATGGTTGCATCTCTGACATGTGTTAGAATTTGTTGGGAGGAGGAGAGGGTTGTCTGTGTACATGAGACAGTTGTAACATTGCCTCAAGATTCCCAGAATCACCAGCTGGACCGGAGAGGAGATTGACAACTGACCTTTGGACATGCTAGAATAGTATTGGGAATTTCTTTATAATTGAAAAAAAGGGCCAATGGGGAACAAGGTACTCAAGGGGAGTTTATGAGGGTGTAGTGCTTTTAATTTTTTAGCGCTGAACTGTATATTTGCTTTAGTGAGCAAGTGCCAGGTAACTTAAATGCAATGTGGTACAGGTAACTTAAATGCAAAAATGACAAACAGTAACTTTCATTCAAGTGAAACAAGGAAATAAGTACAGTAAGCAATGCAGATATCACTAGGGATCCACAGAAGCGCTGAAAAGCCACGTTTTAGGTGGAATTAGCATTTCAGGGAAATAACAAGCAAACAAACAACAAGCATACAAACAAAGCTAGATTCAGCAGGCCTGGATCTAGTCTATGCTACAGCAAACAAGGTGTACCAATTTCAGTAAGAAACAGTTCAAATATGCAGGCACTATAAGCCTTTAAGCAGAAATTCCCAGCTCAGAAGGGCAGAGTCCAGCCTTAAAAGTACTCAGTTGTATTTATTACTGCTTGGTGTAACTCATTCTAAGCCTTTTAGTTTAAGCACTTGGGCTTCAGACCAGTTGTTTTACATTAAGAGGGTTCATGGTCTGCACTCTTGTGGGAGGAGAGGCTGGACTCTGCCCTTATGAGCAGAGTATAGTGTAGTAGTGAGTTGGAGCATCTATCCTTATGTTGGATTTTTGCTTTATAACATGCTTTAACCCTATCCTTACTCAGTTCCACATCCAAAAATGGTATCACCTCATTATTAAATGCATACGTGAAAGAAAGAAAAGAGGTAGAATCATTGCAATATTTCACAAATTCATCAAACACAACCTGATTTCCTTCAGATATTATAAATATGTTGTCCAAGTATCTAGTATAGTAAAATATCTGCCCCCTATATGGGTTAACATCTATGGATAAATGTGTCCTCCCAATACACCATTACCAGATTAGCTAAACTGGCTCTGACTGGTGAACCCATAGCGATGCCACTAGTTTGTAAGTAATGGACCCCATTGAATAAAAATTAATTAGATAAAATAATGTCCAATAGTTAATGTATTAAGGCTATTTCAGACCGCAATGCTCCTCTCTTAGACAACAACAGGCTGACCCATTCGAATTCCACTTTGTGTGGAATAACCATGTATAGATCCTTCACATCTACAGTAGTGAAGTGGAAATCTGCTTGGTAGTCGAGCCTGTTGATGCTTTCAAGAAAAGTCCAGGAATCCTTACAATCATATGGTTCCTTTTCAACATATTTCTTCAGTATCCCATCTGTAAATTTGGCAAAGAGTATGTTACAGAATTCTGCCCATCCACAATAGGATGCAATGGGGGGTTATCCAGATCTTTATGGATTTTGGGTGTCCCGAATATTACCAGAATTTTTGGGGTTGACATAGTAAAATAGTTACAAGTCGCTAGGTCAATACGACTCTCGATGAATAAATCATTGACGTATATTTTAATATGCCTATAGGTTATTCCTCGTGAAGTGGAAATTGATTGGGTCAGCCTGTTGTCGTCTAACAGAGAAGCATTGCTGTCTGAAATAGCCTTAATACAGGAACTATTGGACATTATTTTATATAATAATTATTTTTCATTCAATGGGGTCCATTACTTACAAACTAGTGGCATCGCTATGGGCTCACCAGTCGGAGCCAGTTTAGCTAATCTGGTAATGGCGTATTGGGAGGACACATTTATCCATAGTGATGTTAACCTGTATAGGGGGGGGGCAGATATTTTACTATACTAGATATCTGGATGGCATATTTATAATATCTGAAGGAAAGCAGGTTGTGTTTGATGAATTTGTGAAATATTGCAATGATTCTACCTCTTTTCTTTCTTTCATGTATGCATTTAATAATGAGGTGATACCATTTTTGGATGTGGAACTGAGTAAGGATAGGGTTAAAGCATGTTATAACGCAAAAACCCATCATAAGGATAGATACTCCAACTCACTACTACACTATACTAGTGCACATCTGAAACACCAAAAAAGAGCAATGATAAAAGGCCAAATGGTCAGGGCTGCACGTATGTGCACTTTTGAAATTGATTTTTTAGCTGAATGTGATTTATTAGTGCAGATGTTTCAAAAGAGGGGGTACCCTAATGGCTTGCTTTGCAAACTGGCCAATGAGGTTATCAATAAGAGGGCATTTCAAAGCCATTCTTAGTTTTTTGGATGGGGGCAATAACCATAATAGCGGACAAGGTCAAAATGTTGAAAAAAAGAGTAACGAAGTAGGTAATTGCCCTCACTAATTTATTACCACCTTTTGCCCAAATTCCTGGCTTATCAAACGTGCTAGAGAAGAATTGGGAAATAATAAACACAGATAAGAGGTTGTAAAAGTTAGGATCTGGCCCACAGATGGTTTTTAGGAGAGCTAAAAACTTCAAGGGCCTACTTGAAATTAATCCAGTTATTTCAGCTAGGATGCCTGGAATGTACAAATGTGAAGCGTGTGCATATTGCAAGTATATGTGCATGGGCAACAAGTATAAAATAATGGGTGTTGATTATTCCAATAGGGCAAGACTGAATTGTAACTCTACTAGGGTAGTTTATGTAGCCCAGTGCCAGTCTTGCAGTGGTTATTATATAGGTAAAACTGAGCGTAAATTGAGAGAGAGGGTATATGAACACGTTTACAACATCTGAAAGGGCAAGATCGAAAATGCCCTGGCTAAGCATGTGAGGGATAACCCTGGGCATTCCTTTTTGTTTAGAGCTATTAATCAAATTGAATATGACATTGGAGGGGTGGAGGTTCAGGAATTATATTGGCAAATAAGATCTAGGGCATACATAAAACCAGATTTGAATGATGTGTGCTCTATAGCCAGTGTGTTAAAGATGAAAAGTTTACAAAGATGACTATTTGTTACATTGCACTTACACCATTCTCCACCACCCCCTTCTTCATCTCCCTCTTATTTCTTATCTTGTGGTGCCTCGTTTCCATTGACAATTTTCATGCTTCAACATATTAATGATTTATGAATTTCTACATAGGTAGTTTAGTGAATGTGTATTTGGGATGTATGTTTTAAGTGTTAATACGTTTTTAAAGATATTAGTGACATTTTATTTAATGCTAAATATGTGTGTATGTTTTTATGAATTAATTGATGAGTATGCCATGTGACCTTTTAGGTGTGGTATTTAAACTAATTTGTCTTGCTTCACTTTTGTCTGAAGAAGTTGAGTGGAATAAAACTTGACAAAAGGGCTAGCCCTTTATACTTGAAAATCCAGTGTCTGCTTTTTTGTTTGTGTTTTACTAGTTTATTTTTGGTTTTGTTTGTTTTTTACAGGCATAGCAAATATTTAAAGTCATTAGGTGCCCCCCCCCACAAGCCTATGTAGAAATGCAGTAACATGTCTATGTGGGTTTAATAACAGTGGAGCACAGATAATCTGAGCTGGCCCAATTTACAGAATAGAGTGTTGCATGTGTACAATATGCAGGGGTCCATGTGTTAGGTTGTTGTGTGTTCAGTATTGTCTCGAAATGGTCAGCATGTAGGCATGGAGAGTTGTGTCTCAGTGGTCTATGGCCAGTACTGTTGATGACAGGGTCATGTTCCAACAACTGCAGTGCCAACCACAATGCTTCTCAGCAATACCCATGTCAGCAGTCATCCATACTCACTGTCCAGATATCAATATCTGTCACCGTATGAAAGATGGACATGCCAAGAATGTGGGCCCAGACATACACACAGTATACAGGTGGAAATACCCTAGATAGAGTACATAAAATGTAACTGTCAACTGCAAACACCTTTGGAATTGTACATACAGGTTAGAAGCACATTAGTTGTCTGTGTAGTATGGAATACTGATGTAGTCTGGCCAATCAGTGGCAGACTACAAAAGGCACAGTTATGAAGTAATGAGAGACTGCTTATACCCCAGCACAAGGTAGCATAAGGGGAATGTCTCCGGTATATATGTGAGTCAGCTGCAAGAAGCTTCCATATCACACATCCATTTTGTTCACCCCACCATCAGCCACAGGTTTATCACAGGTCATAGCCTTGTTGTTGGGAATGAGTACAGTATGATCCCCACTTCTGTATGGGAATACCCACAGAATGCAGCATGCTGAAGAGATGTCCCATGCAGGTGTATCCCTAGCTGTAAGCAGCACCCTGCCAGCATCAAGACCAATGGATTAATATGGACAGGAACTATTACCATTAACACCTTGCACACTTAACCTGTCACCCCAGGGGAATCCAGTGGCTGACAGCCTGGGAATGTAGGAGTGACAGAATGCACTGGCATCACTACCAAATGGCCTACAGTCCTCTTGTCAAAGGCCTGTGCCTCACCTGTAGTGCCAATGTATGTTATCTCATGGGGTCACAACTAACAAAATAACACAGTCAATTGAACACAAATGCAAGGCCATGTTGACAAATCCCAGTAGCATGCCCACCATGTTGTACTGCATGAACTGTGGACTAACCCCGGAATACTGCTGAGATGAAGTGACAACTATAGGGATACTTCTCAGATATCACTTGAATAATGTTAGGAAGAGGATAGAATAACAGAGTGGGGGGTGTAGAAGGATGGACGTCATGGAGTGTGTGAAGTCAGAAACTCTGGTGTGTGCTCATACTATCGCTGCCTGCAAACCCAGTAATGGGTGGCTACAAACTTGTTCATAAACCACAATGTGAAGGGGAACTGACCAGATATATAAGCCCAGCCTCTGGGTAACCTGGGTGAATCTGTACAGCTGAGAGGTATGGCCACAGCAGGATAGGGTCATTCTGTTAGTAGATATATGTACAAGAAGCAGATCTTCAGCCACCACAGTACAAGGTGCTGGGCCATTTACACAGACCCATAAGTAAGTGTCTGCAGCTACCCCTCCAGAATAGCATGAGTGTGTAAGAATATGTAGGCTGCAGACCACAATACTGTACACAGCTTCATTCATCTTGTATTTCCCAGAAAATAACTGTGAGCAAATAAGTATATCTGTCAGTAGTTGATGAAATAATACATCACAGTGTAAATCAGTACATATGTCTGAATAACTCTGCTAGCACCAACCATGTAACACAAGCAGCACAGACACAAAAGTTACACCATTGTGACTCCATATTGTCAACCTATCTACAGATATCCTTCAGAAACAGGTTGCTAGCTGTACATGTAGAACACCAAACCCTGGACTGGATCCCAACCTACCTGGAATGGATCCACACACTCAGTACAGAAGGTCATACTGTGCATGCTCCTACACTTAGAGAAATGAAGCTCATGTCTGACAACACAGAGGACTATACATATCTGTCATTCACAGATGTCTGTGCACACACACAGCATTGTACATAATTCCTGCTTTGCACACACATTGGATAGGAACATTCACACATATCCCAGGCCAACACACTATAATATGTCAAAAATAAACACACAGAGATGGGGGGAAGAAAGAGAAAGACAGTGACAGAAAGATTTCTACCATGACACTTCTCTCACCCTCCACACATTCAGTTGGCCGATATTGCATGATGCTGATGTCAATCACTGTAGACATTGCTTTTGGTAGTCCTCAGCTCTATAGTGTCTGTGGTGCTTGTGATAACTGTGTAACACAATAGTACAAATCATTATTCATCTAGCATTTGTATACCCAGTCCTGTCAAATGTAAAGTTGTGTGTGTGTGTGTGTGTGTGTGTGTGTGTGTGTGTGTGTGTGTGTGTGTGTGTGTGTGTGTGTGTTTCCAGAGGAATGGTTTATGGCCCACTCACAAAGACTGCACTTTCCATTGCCCATGTTAGCACTCCTGCTGATGTCAGTCACCTTGAAATAACCCTCTAGGCAAGTTTCAGTCCTGTAAGCTGTGTGGCACTTGCGATACGTGTGTAATATTATAGTGTAGAAAACTAGTTAGGTAGGAGTTCTAATCCAGACATGGCAACTATAAAACTGTGTGTGTGTGTGTGTGTGTGTGTGTGTGTGTGTGTGTGTGTGTGTGTGTGTGTGTGTGTGTAGATGAATGATTTTGAGGCTATTCACAGTCACTATACCTCCCATTGCCCTACTTTAGCATGTCTGCTGATGTCAGTCACCTTGAAATAACCCATTGGACAAATGCCAACCCCATAAGCTCCATGACATTTGCGATAACTGCATAATGCTATAGTGTAGCATACTATTTAGGTAGGAGTTCTAATCCCAGACATGGCAACTGTGAAAATGTGTAAGTTTGTGTGAGACAGTGTGTTTGTCTTTGATGATACCTGCTTTTATGGACATTAACACTTACTACTCTCCCTTTACCCCTCCATTAGCACTGCTGCTGATGTTAGTCACCTTCAAAAATACATGTGGAGACATTTCCACCATATAAGCTCTATGGCACTTGCAATAACTGCTTAATACTATAGTGTAGCATACTAGTTAGGTAAGAGTTCTAATCCCAGACATGGCAACTGTAAAACTGTGTGTGTTTGTGTGAGAGAGAGAGTGTGTGCTTTTGATGATACCTGATTTTATGGACATTGATACTTACTACTCTCCCCTTACCCCTCCTTTAGCACTGCTGCAGAATATGTAAGTTCCATGGTGTGTGCCATAAATGTGGAACAATGTAGTAGCAGTAACTACATATGTATGAGTTTGAATCTCATCCGTGTTTGTGTGTACATATTTATGTCTGCACACCAAGGATTTTGGCCCCATTTACAGCCAGAACACATCTCAGAGCCTGATTTTACCAGTCCTGTAGATATCATCTACCTTAGAAGTACTTATTGCCAGCCCTAAACCCTGTAAGGTCAGTGGTGCATGTGGTAAATGTGTAACCATAATGGTCCATAACGCTTGTTAGATAGAGGTTTGAACCTCACCCTTGGCAAATGTAAATGTGTGTGTAGGGTAAAATTATTTTAGGGATCTCTCACCCACTACATCATCCAATATCAGTATTTACAAGGGCTGGTGATGTTCCTCACATTAGAAGTACCTTGGGATAACATCCATCCTATAAGCTCTGTGACACATGTGATAAATGCAGTACACTATAGTCACAATACATAGCTAGGTAGGGGGTTGAATCTCAGTACTGTCAAGTGTGTGTGTGTGTGTGTGTGTGTGTGTGTGTGTGTGTGTGTGTGTGTGTGTGTGTGTGTGTGTGTGTGTGTGTGTGTGCGTGTGTGCGTGTGCTTGTGTGTGTGTGTGTGTGTGTGTGTGTGTGTGTGTGTGTGTGTGTGTGTGTGTGTGTCATCAACATTCTGTGTGGAGGTTGTTGTGATTGTGTAATAACAGGATCCACTGTGGGGTGGATTTTGCTAAATTATTATGTTGATGATCTACATATGTCACAATGTCCACCTTACAAAGAGAACAGATGTCAAACACTGGAGAGATTGATGTAGACAATCCATAGCCCTACATGTGACATCATGGATTGGTGAACAATACAGGCAACCCTTCTATTACTCAGAGAACATGATCCACCCATGTCTCATACACAAACACACTTGGCTAGGCAACAACCACTATATTGGTAGTTCCCTGCATATTACATCACAGATAGTAACCATGGAGTGATTGCAGTGGACTACATACCTGTTGACCACAACAGTGCCACTGACATCAGAAAGTACTTTGATGTGTTACACCTCCTGACTGAATTTATCCAGCAAGTAAAAGGACATGGCACCCTGTTCCATCCCCTCAGTAGGCAAATAAATGTGCACAGTGGTCCTTTTGCTATGCTCCCCACTGGACATCTGCAACAACTGTAGAGTCTGCTAACATAACCCACAAAGGGAATACAATGGTGTATACACATGTTCTATATACATATATGCCACTAACTCCACGGAATACCTGTATCATGCTGTCAATGTAGGTGCAAGCATGACCCCTGTTACATAGCCAGGTCTCACCAAATGAGGTCAGGAATGCTACATCAGAAGATAACAATCTGCCCACACAACATGTCCCAGAGACCTCAGGTATACTTCCACATGTCAAAGAACATGCATGTGGGACATGTGCACAACTAAGACACTGTCCATGCTATGGAATATAGATCACATACATGGGAAGCAGTGCACATCACTGGCCACCCACAATAGTAACCCAGATGAGTGGATGGTGAATACAATACCCACCCCTGGGGACCACTCCTGGGACTACACCCCTGAGCCATACTGGGGACTATTGTCATGTGGCCTGGTGCCAAGGTATTCTGTTGGCCTAGCCTTGTACAGCCTTCAGACTTATTCACCTACTGCACACCTGTGAACCAATGAACCTATGGAGCTCAGTACTGGCAAGTAAGTGTGTGTGTGTGTGTGTGTGTGTGTGTGTGTGTGTGTGTGTGTGTGTGTGTGGAGATTAATAATTTTGAAGCCATTCACACTCACTACACCTCCCATTGCCCTACTTTAGCATGCCTGCTGATGTCAGTCACCTTGAAATATCCCTTTGTCCATGTTTCAGCCCTATAAGCTCTGTGGTGCACTTCTTGCACTAAGGAGTTCTGTGTATACCTCTAGAATGACCAGATTGTTTCAGACTGTGCATGTTTATTGGTCATATTTCTGCTCTATTCCAGAGGATCATTACTGTGATTTGTGTGGTACTTCACTATGATAATTTTATGATGTCTGTCAGTAACTGATGGCCTACATGTCAGTATCAGAAGTGACTTTCTACACGTCTGTTGACACAATCCCTGTTACTTTAGCAACATTCTACATTTATGCCTGCAATACTTACATTACATTTCCTTGCACTAAGAGGTTGTGACTTATGGTGCTGAGGTATGTCTCCACTACATGTTATGTTTGTGCGACGATAAGCGGTGCTAACGTACAGTTAAATGAAAAGGCGCTTACACCATGTAGGCTTCACTTACCAGTGTGCAAATCTTTTCAGCATTTACATTTAAGCAATGCTTACACCTGCTAAGCATAGCTCAACCCTGGTAACCAGTGATCACATTCCAGTCTGATAAGATAGCAGGGTAATGACATCTTTAATAAGTGTATTTAAGTCCATGTACATAAGATGCTTCTATATGCTGTCATTACACTAGCAAGGGGTGTGAGTATACTGTATGGGACACCTGAGTATACATGGCTAGTACAACAATCTTTTCTGTTTGTATGTATTTCATACATGGGTAGTATAACAGGTTATATGCGGTCACACTTGCATGCATTGTATCATTATGTTGCTACTTTTAATAGTGCTTTCCCAAGTAAGACTAGATTGCAGATTGTAGTACTGGAACCATACACCCCTGCGTGCAAAGCTGGACTCTTGAGTACTGACTATAGTGTTCTTGGCGTGTGAGCTGTATGTTATTAAGTATCTCCTATTGGATATTGATCTGATATGCGGATAGTAACTGGAGACTACTTTGTGTTTAGGACATGTCATTGAGGAGTGCTGTCATGTAGTAATGGCATACCTATCACTGTCAGACATCTATCTATCAAAAAAGTCATCCTAATGCATAACTTGTTGGCTTGGTAATTTCTGTCTGTTCTCTGTACATAGGTTCATAGGTTCATAGGTTCGTACTAGGCTATCTGCCCGAGGGCATTTATAAGCCTAGCCCAGAGTTTTTGTGGCTTTTGCCACCCCTTTAGTTTGAAGAAAACTATGCCCATTGTTTTGCTGTGCCTCTGTCAAGCAGAGACACTGAGGTAATCCCTGGGGTATATCTGCGATCTCCCATCCATTGTTCAAGATTTCTCTTGAACATGGCCAGCGAGGTGCTCTGCCTCACATGTACCGGGATTTTGTTCCACAGCATAGGGAGTCTTTGGGTGATGAATCTGTCCTCCAGCATGTCCTATTAATGACCGTGTCAAGGTTTAAGTCTCCGCCCTTGTAGTTTCTGAGGGATCTAGATTTTTGAGGTGAAGCATGTTCATCAAATCTGGGTTTGACATGGCCTTGTATGTCAGGCATAGGTCACCTCTGAGCAGGCGGTAAGTGACTGAATAGATTTGAAGTTCTTCAGTCCGGGCAGCATAAGACATATTTTTGAGACCCTTTATCCTTTGGTGAGGAACTTTGGGCCTTTCCAGCTGCTGCAGGTGTCGGTCAGATACATTCAATGGAGCATTGTACTCAATCATTGGTCTGATGAGTGATGAGTAGGGGGACGATTACGACCTCCCGCTGATCTAGATGTGAATCCTTCATGATCAGGTGGGCAATCTTCAGAAGGTCTTCTTCCTAACTACTTTTTAGCAATGTGAGTGTCAAACGATATGTTACTGTTTTAAATCCCTTTAAAGGGTTTAAACAAAAACTTTACTTTAAAATTTTCCCTAATTTTTTAATGAAAGGGAATACGAAACACTTTTGGGGGGAGGGGGGGCCTTATTGGGATTTTTTGGTGGCTTTTAAAATTTTCAAATTTTTTTTGGGTATTTTTTTTTTAATTTTAGGGGTTTCCCCTTTTTTAAAAATATATTTAAGTTTTTGTGGGGGGGGGTTTTATTTGGGAAAAAAAAATTTTTTTTTTGGGCCTATTTTCTTTTTTTAATTTAATTCCCCATTTTTTTTTGGATCTCCCCCCGGGGGGGTTTTAAATGAAAGTCAAAAATTTTTTGGGGCTTTTTTGGGGTTTTAAAATTTTGGGCTTTGGTATTTTTTGTTTTTTTTTAAAGGGTTCTTTTCCGGCAAAGGGACCTTCAAAACATGGTATTTTAATCCCCAATAAAAATTTTTTAAAATTTTTTTTTTTTTTGGGGTTTTCGTTTTGGGGTTGGTAATTTTTTTTTTATTTTTTAGGGGTGTATTATGTTTACCCCCTTTCAATTGCCCTCTTCAGGGGGGATTTTTTAAAATCTTTTATTTTTTGTTTTTTTTTTGGCCCCAAAAAAAAATTTTTTTATTCATATTTTCATATTTTTTTGGGGAACTATTTTTTTGCTTATTTAAAAATTTTTTAAATTTTTTACTTTAAAAATATTTTAAATTTTTAAAAACCCTTTTTTTAAATTTTTTAGGCCCCTTTGGGTCGTTAAATTTGGGGTTTTTTTAAGCCCCCCAAATTTTTGGGGGGCCCCTTTGGGTTTTAATTTTAAATTAATTTTTTATAATTTGTTTTTTTTTTTTAAAAAACCCAGGGTTTTTTTTTTTTGGGGGGTATTTTAAAAATTTTTGGGGGGCCCTTTTTTTTAAACAATTTCTCTTCAAAAATTTTTTTTTTTGGGGTAGTTAAAAAAAAGGGGAAAAATCTTATTCCATTTTTTTGTTTTTTTAAACCTTTTTTTTTGGGGGTTTTTGGGGGTTTTTGGGTTTTTTGGGGGTTTTTTATTCCCAATTGGGCCCCCCCCTTTTTTTTTTGGGGTGAAAAATTTTAAAAAAATGGGGCAGGGGCCCATTTTTTATTTTTTTCCTAAAGGGCCCGGGTTTCCAAACCCTTTTTTGGGGTAACCCTTTGGAAGGAAAACCCAAATTTTTAAAGGGAATACCAAGGGAATTTTTTTCCCCTTTTTTTTTAAAAAAACAAAAATTTTTTTTTTTCCCCAAAATTTCTAAAAAAAAGGGCAAAGTTTTTTTTTTCCCCTTTTTAAAAATTTTTTTTTTAAAAATCTTTTTTTTTAAAGGGAAAATTTTAAAGGGGGTTTTTGGGGCCCCCCGGGGGGGAGTTTTTTTTTGGGGGGAATTTTTTTAGGGGGGGTTTTAAAATTTTTTTTGGGGGTTTTGGGGGAAAAGGGTTTTTTTTTTTGGGGAAAAAAGGGGGAAAGGGGAAAACCCTTTTTGGGGGGAATTTTTGGGGGAAAGTTTTGGGGCTTTACAGGGGGGTTAAAATTATTTATAATGAATTTATTTTTAAAAAAGTTTTTTTTTTAAAAAGACCCCCTTTTTGTTTACGGGGAAAAAAAATTTTTTTCCCCCCCCAAATTTGGGGAAAATTGCCCAAAAAACCCCACAATTTTAAAAGGAATTTTTTAATTTTTAAAAAAAACCCCTTTGGTTTTAAAAAAAGGGGCCGGGAATAGGTTGCTTTAAAAAATCCCCCAAATTTTGAAAGAAAAAAGGGGTTATACCCAAAAAAGGGGAAAAAACCGGGATTGAATTTTGGGCCCCCCTTTTTCCCCCTGGGGGACCAAAATTGGGGTTTTCCCAAGCCTTAACCATTTTTTGTCCCAAAACAAATGGGGTTTTTTTAAAAAACCAGGGGTTTTTATTGGGAGAAAAATTTTTGGGAAAGGGTTTTTTTTGTTCCAAAAAATTAGTGCCTTTTCCCAATTTTTTCCCTAAAAATTTTGAAACCTTTGCCCAAGACGGGCAAAAAAAAAAAAAAAAGAATTTTTTCTAAAAATTTTTTTTTTAAAAACCCCCCGGGGTCCCAAAAACCCCCGGGGCTTTTTAAAAAGTTCCCCCCTTTTTAAAAAAAACCCCAAAAAAACCAAAAAACCCCCCAAAACCCTTTAAAACCATTTCATGGGGGAAAAACCCCAAAAAAACCCCAAACCTTTTACCCCCAAAAGACATGTCAATTAAAAAAGAGGGATTTTTTTTTTTCCCGAAAATAAAATTTTTTCTGATGTTTTGGGGGGTTTTTTTTTGGGGGAAAATTTTTAAAAAATTTTTTTTGGGTTTTTGGGAAAATATTTTTAAAAAATTAAAATTTTTCCCTTTTTTTGGTTTTTGCCCGGTTAGAACCACCATTTTGATTTTTTTTTTAAAAAAATTTTAATTTAAATTAAAAATTTTCCCATTTTAAAAACATAAAAAAAAAAATAATTAAAAATAAAAATTCAAAATAAAAATTTAAAAAAAAAAATTTTTTAAAAAAATTTTTTTTTAAAATTTAAAATTTGTTCTGGGGGTTTGGGGGCCTTGAAAAGGGCATAGGGGACCCCTTTAAAACCCTAAAACAAGCCCTTCACCTTTGAAAACTGTCTTTGGACAGACATCCCCTTTTAATGCCAAGTTTAAGAAAAAATATTTTTTCATATTTGGCCCAATTGGGTAAGTGGTCTGCCAATCATTCCCCGGGACTTTAAAGGTAAGTTCTTAAATCCAAAGGTACCCAGGGTACCAGCTGAACAATGCTGACCATTTTACCCTTAGAGCCAAATTTTTTTTGTTCTACTGCGTTCTGGGGACCACTCATCTGGTGACGGGCATTGGAATGGAGCCCAAAAGCCTTTTTGGGTTGGGCCTTAACCTGGCTGTTACACGGTTATTCTCTTATGGTCCCGGGGCCTTTTGGCCTTCTATTTGGATAAGGAAGTTTTGGTTAGTGTTGATTTGGTTTTATTTGAAACGGGGTTTCCCTGTCCCCCTTGTTTGCCATCTATTTAAGACTACCCCAAATTCATAGTTGCAAGTATTTTTGGAAAAAAGGTTTTAAAGAATTGAAAATTCCAAATTCCCACCTCCAAAAGGGCCCCCAAAATTTTAAAGAAAATTAAAAATTTTTTCCCCCAGGGGGTTAAAATTATAAAACAAAAATTCAAAAAAGGGAAAACAAGCATTTACAAAGAAAATCTACTTGGGAAAAGAAGAATAATTTTTTTAAATGCTGGTGACAACAGAATTTGGAATGTTTTAAGAAATTAAAGAGAATTGTACCCAAAATTTTTGTTAAGCTTTGAACATGCAATCCCAAAGTACTTTCAACCCTGCATACAGCAAAAAGGAAAAAAAAAATGAAGGGTTATTTGTCATTAAACTCCTCTAGAAAAACACATATTAATATGAGGAAAACTCCCTTTCCCAACAGCAAAAAAAGGAAATGGGGGAAAAAAACACTAAAACTAAATAATTTAGAAAAAAATTTTTTATTTTTTTAAAAAAAAAATAATAAATCTTTTTTCAAATTATAACTGGTACATTAATGTATTAGTTTTTTATTTAAAAATTTTAAACAACAAGTAATAAAATTTAACAAAAGAAAACAGGTAATAATAAACTAATACAAAATAAAAATAAAAATAAAAATAATTTAATAATTTAAAAATATATATATATATATATATATATATATAATATATATATATATATATATATAATATGTATGTGTATATATATATGTATATATATATATATAAAATATACATACGTATATTATATATATATATATATATATATATATATATATATGTATGTATATGCATATATATATATATATGTACATATATATATATATATATATATATATATATATATATATATATATATATATATATATATATATATATATATATATATATATATATATATATATATATATATATATACATATATATATATATATATATATATATATATATATATATATATATATATATATATATATATATATATATATATATATATATATATATGTATATATATATATATATATATATATATATATATACACACACACACACACACACACACACACACACACACACACACACACACACACACACACACACATAAATACATTTTCCCTATTGTTGAATGACTGTGCTGCATGATATGTTTGAGAAAACATCACACATATCTACAATTCAAATGGCTTAGTGGTAACTTGCTGTGGCTATGGTGTACAGGGTCCTGGGTTCGAGACATGCAAGGGCGGATTATTTTGTTGCTGGGCAGAACAAGGGCGGTTGAATACAGTGATTAAGGCACTTTTAATCAGTTGTAAGCAGGTTTGCGTGGGTTTGTGTGGCAGTAAGCAATGCTAACTTCCAGTTAAATATGCTGACAGACAGCTGGAAAAGCGCTTAATCTGTGTAGGCATTGCTTAGCACTGCACAAACAGGCTTACTCCCACTTACCCCCACGCTAATTTCTTTAAAAGAAAAAAAAGGAAGGTGATAGGAAAGTGGTAAAAAAGGGGGCAACAAGAGGGAAAAACAATATGGAAAGCAGCTAGGGGTGTGCAGGACAGGTGTAGGGAAGGTCCCTAGCTGGCCATTTCTTCTACAGCAACAGCTGTGCATATATACAGAATTTGGAGTTATATTTGAACACTCAACCCCCTGAGAGTGGGATGAGGACAACAGTAATGTGTTGTGAAGCCAGTTAGACCAGATTATACATGTCCAGTGGACACATGTCCAAAATGGACAGCTATGTACGTCGCAAAAATTTTTTTGGGAACAGATTGCCCCTTTTTTTAAGGTGAGAGTGGGATGTTGGGGAAGGATAGTAGGTATATTTGTGGAGGTAGGTTGGTTAGGAAGACAAGACAGACAAGACAGTATACAGGGGTGGTATATGACACATGTGGGGGGTAAATACCTTGGACGTGGAGGGGTGTTTGGAAATCGGAAGCCCATGATCCCCAAAATGGAAACAGTAGTGGGACTAAGGTCCCCACCCATGGGCAGTCACCACTGTCACCTTCACGTCTCCAAAGGTGGCTGTGCTGGGAGCTGAGCAGGAGCGGCAGGCTGACCCTCTATTTGCACCACATGGTGCTCAAGCTGGCATAGCAGATCTCCAAACTTTCTTCGGAGCTCGCTACGCACCAATCCCCGGACCTGACTTCGGGTGACACTATCCTGTCCATGCCTGCTCCCAGGTGGTTGGAGCCCCATCCCCTGAGGTGGTTCCACCCAAAGATGGTGCAGGATCAGTGGATGAGGAGGTCCCGGCATGGGTCCCAGATATGCTGGGGCACGGTGCCATGGCCAGATGAGGTGGATGAGGTGGGTCCGCTGGGACCGGCCTTCTCAAATGTGCTATGGTGTTGCAGTTTTAGAACATATGTTGGTTAGTAATAGTAAATACAATCCAGGATTAGTTATAACAGCATGCATAGATATTCCCTTTAACCCAAAACACCAGATTTGGAGCAGTTTCTAAGCAAACAGAACACATGCATATATGGAACCACCGTCGCCATTACAACATCATGCAGGTTACATTGATAGCAACAGGCCACCAATGACATTATTTCAACATGAAACATTAATAAAAACACATTTCAATATTTGTTGAACAATTGGACATATGTCCCAACAGTAGGTTTGGTGTAAACATACCCATTGATTTGTGAGTTTAGATATGGTAGGGGGAGACAGATGTCAATTAACAACTTATATACCCTTGCAGTACTCACACCTTTAATGATCATTCCTCTAATCATTACTCTACAGGTATTATTACAATACCCTATGGCCTTGGTCGGGGCAGTGGTATGTTTGTACACGATGTATACTTCAACTGTCTTATAGCTAAATTCTAGACCTGTGGAGGGAATGTTTGTCAACACTACTTAACTGTTTCTACACATATTCCCAGATTCCTAGTTTTAATTATGCACATACCTCTCAATCTCTTAATGCACAACATCTGGACAAAGCTTGACAACATGGGGGTACAAATAGGGACATACTTTGAATATTGCTCTTATAAACTTTTAGACAGTTGCAAGAGTAACAGTATTTGTTTAAATATATATTTTCTGAAGGATTTGAAGTCTAACACTCAAATGTATGTCATTATTTGGTGACTACAATCCTGAGATCATCCCACGGATTTGCCAGGAAAAAAAAGGAAAAGGCCAAAAATATGAGTCAAATATCTGGACATTCTGGGAAAATCTGTACATTTGAGAGGTATGATTATGCATGCAGCTTACTACCACTCCAAGGATTCAAACCATGGCTTAGACACCACTGTCTGTTCCATCAGTGTTTTCTTTCTAAGTCTTTCCTGGTTGTACAATCTTACCTTGTAATTGCAACAGTCTTACACAGACATTCCTAGACATATTTTTATGTAGCACAGTGTGAGAAACAGTGGTTGACACAACAGTACTATTCTGATATCAGATGTTGGTGAATGCTACATGTCACGCCATACAATACCAGAGTAAACACTACCAGTCCAGGATTTAAAACTTTATTGCCAGGCAGTTACAGTTTTCTTATCTGAAAGACCTGTGGGAGGAATGTTTGTTAATACTACCTGATTGTTTCTACACATATTCCCATATTTCTAGTTAATATTATGCACATACCTCTCAATCTTTTAATGCACACACTCTCGACAAAGCTTGACAATATGGGGGTACAAATAGGGACTTATTTTGAATATTGCTCTTATAAATTTGGAGACTTGCTAGAGTAGCAGGATTTCTTTTAATATACATTTTCTGAAGGATATGAGGTCTGAAAATCAAATGTATGTAATTATCTAGTGACTACAATTCTGAGATCATCCCAGTGATTTGCCAGGGAGACAGAGGAACAGGCAAAAAATATGAGCCAATTATCTGGACATTCTGCGAAAACATGTACAGTTGAGAGGTATGATTATCCATACAGCTTACTACCACTACCAGGATTTAAACCATGGCTGTGTGTGCTAAAAATACAACAATTTGAGTTTCATCAGTTAGTTATTTAAAAACTGCTGTCTGCTACTTCAATGTTTTCTAAGTCTTTCTTGGTTGTACAATCAGAC
Organism: Protopterus annectens; assembly: GCF_019279795.1. Classification (NCBI taxonomy): domain Eukaryota; kingdom Metazoa; phylum Chordata; order Ceratodontiformes; family Protopteridae; genus Protopterus; species Protopterus annectens. The sequence goes on from NC_056729.1 coordinate 707,188,565, forward strand.
CTTGTACTTACAACAGTCTTATACAGACATTCCTAGACATATTTTTTATGTAGCACAGTGTGGGTAACAGTGGTTAACACAACATTACTATTCAGAGACTGCAACACTAAATGCCAGACAATACCAGAGTAAACACAACCAGTCCAGGATTTAGAACTTTAATGCCAGGCAGTTGCGGTTTTATTGAAATATCACCTATATGGGACTAATACTGTCTTATTGTCTGGTTTATTCAGTACAACCCATACACAGTTTTTATACTTCCAGGTGACTTTCTACTACTTTATCTTTATTTGGTATGGCTACTACAAGCAGGATTGTTACTCACCAGCCTCGCTACACAGCCTTTGCAGCCTACTGGCATGAACTTCCTGATTCACAGCCCACTCAGCTGCAGCTGTGAAGGGAATAGAGAAATATTTAGCCATACCTGTCCATCACATACACACTCTGGACTTTGGTAAACAGTCATTGATATGAATACTCACATACTGCTGGGACATCACCCCTCTGCCTTGCTTCTTGGATCCACTCATCCAAAAGCTTCCCCTTCCTCCACTTCCAGTTGGCATAGTGGCACCAGACCTGCTCACCAGTCTGAGGGATACCAGTGGCACTGGTGAGATCATGGACAAGAGGGTTCCAGGCTTCTGCTTTATATTGGGAGCCCTAGTACAGGCCATGCAGCAGTCTTTCATCATGGTTATTTTCCAGGAGTTCTACCATGACCTTGGACTCCTGTATACCCCAGTGCTGCACCCAGAAGTGCATGCCCTCACCATCACCTGCCATATTGCCTACAGTTCGAAGCTGCAACCAGTTATGAGCTGCATTTCCGCCTGCAGGGTTTAAATATGGCCAGTTTCCCACCCGTTGCTATGATGGACAGTTTTGAATATGCTGAGCTAAGCTAAGATATGGGCAAACCTGCTTAGCTAAGTGTGGCAGTGCTTAAAGGGACAGGTTCAGCACTGCTTACAATGGAAAATCTACTTAGCTAGGCTACTTATTGCTTAGCAGTCATATTTAAAACAGTGCTTACACCTGGTAAGCACAGCTGTGCAATACTTAGCATTGCTTATTTTTTATTTTATAGACTATCTACTGTATGAGATTGATTCATCATTCATTACATATTATAATTTTTTTTACTCTCCCTGACATTCCCCAATGTGCTTTCATTACATTTATTCATGTGTGACTATACTGTATGGGGCACTTGTGTTTATATGGGGTTTAATAACTGTATTAAAGTGACACCTCACATCTGGACCTACTATAGTACTCTGGTTAACAAATATTTATTATTTAGTAGCTAATTATAAAAAAAAATGTTTATGTACTGCTTTCACATGTAAAATGCACATTGGTAACAGTGGGGATCAAACCGAGAATGGCTGCTTATAAAGCGCATGCTGTAACCACTACACTATTGCAGTACAGTTTACACTGCATGTCTCTTGCTATTTAACTTCTTGTGCTGTTTAAGCTGGACTAAACGTAGCTAAGCAACGGGTGCACCCGTGCAGCTATGCTTAAACTTTATTGCATGTTTAAAAAAATTATTTGTTGTGTTTTTTTTATTTGTACCCTTCAGAATATCCCTGCTAATGCCGAACCTGTTATTCTATCAACTTTCTGCTTTGTGGGACGATTGTCCCTTTTGGCTTTGACCACATTCCTTACTCTGACGGGTTGGGAGGTGTGCGCTATTTATTTATGCTAAATGAGTTATTCTATCAACTTTTGCCTTGGTAGTGACGATTGTCCCTTATGGATTTACCAGATTTCTTATCCTGTTGGGTTGGGGGTGTTTACGAGCATTCTTGCTCATTTTAAATTGCTGAAAGGCAATTCTGGAGTGCAGGGGTTGTATGTATTGTGATAGCTTTGCTCTCAGACATGACCTCTGCGCTCGTACATGGAACCATGTCCATTTTAGAGCATGGCAGTGCGCCTTCATATATATACATGGCGCACTGCTGTGCTGAACAGGGACGGCCCCTGCCATGCAGGAATAACTTATTCATGCACGGCTGCTTTCTGAATCCTTGGGATTATTCTTCAGTCATTATTCTTAGGTGCATGGGACACAAACAAGAACTAACACGATTTATGCCTCTATAGGTTAACCTAAAGTGAATTATTTTAAGACTATTAATTTTCCTTTATCTGATCATAATGCACTAAGTATTAATATATTAATGATTATAAGGAAATCTCATTTTATTTATATAATCCTGGTTTATATGAAAATAACTTAGGAGTTACCTTATGGAACAGAACACTATCCTCCCATTATATGACTATATCAATGCTATCATCAAAGACAGATATATCTACAAATGAAGCCTGTCTAAGTTACATAAGTTAAGTACAACTAATAATAATGTTGATGTAAAATACTGGAGCTCTTTAGATAGTAGTGGATTGAGTGATTCAAAAGATGTTAAGAATATAGCAGTGTTACTTAGGTCATTTAAGCAAACTTCTAAGTTTATAATGGAAAGTTTTTTATGTGGATATATATACATCGAATATTTGTTACTCCCTATAAAATCTCAAAGTTTAGCAAACTGACTTCTTTAGTTTGTTGAAGATGTAGTAAAGATATAAAAGCTGATTGGATACATTTGTTTATGGATTGTGAAAAACTGAATGTATATTTGGAAGAGATAAGTATGTTTTTTAGGGGGTTATTGTCTGATAACTGGTCTTTAACTAGATCAGTAATACTAATGAATGTTCCATATCCTGTATCTGCTAAGGCCATAGAAAAATGTATTGGAATCTCATGGCAGTTGCTAGAAAAGGTATTAAGACAATGGAAATCAAACTCAGGTCTTTCTTTAAAATGTTTTTAAATTTAACAGCAATACTATGTAAAACTGAAAAAGAAGTGATCAAAATAAGATCTATAAATCATACTAAAATATTTAGTGGTTGGAAAAACCTTGAAATATTGCTATTGAAATACCAAGACTCTTACTTTCTTAATTGTATAAGATTGCATAAATGATTCAATGGATTCCTGTCATTGTATAACAATATGTGATGTTGAATTTCTTAGTTTCTTTGTATATGTTGTAAGTATGTTACATTAATAAAAAAAATCTTATAAAAAAAAAAGAAAGAAAAAATGCCACTTTGTTTGGCTTTGACTAGTGCACAGGAGTTTCAGCCTCCAAAAGTCTTAAAATAAGAAAACAATAGCTGAACATGGAAAATGAAAGAGCTAATGTAAACTGTTAAGTCTCTAACTTATAGTGTTTAATTTCCCAGAACTGCAGAAATCACCAGACTTCAGGGTCTAGATGACTCACACACTGGCCAAAACTGTCTGTTTGCTGTAACTTTGAAAAATGACTAAAAGCATAGCAAATAAATGCAGAAAAATGATTAATCTCCTAAACAGCATAGAACCTGTACTAAAAGAATTCCAAACTGTAAAACCAATTCAGGTATTAACTGCAACTTTAACTTCAGAGAAAAGCATTAAAAACAAAAACAAAATGACAGAACCACTCACAGCTGAGTTAAATGATCAACCACAGTACAAATCATATGCAATTAGTAAATGCCATACATTAATATCTGCTAGTTCAGATTCATAGAAAACACAATAAAATGTAAACTGATTTAAGTAGACAATTTTAAGTGCAGTAAAATAAATGTACTTCCCTGTTCCATGTGTACAGGAGCTTCATCTTCCAATAATCTTGGAACAATACAACAATGGCTGATTGTTCATGTAATATAAATTGCATATAATTGATGTATTGAATGCCAACCTGGAGAGAGTTGTGCCACCGACAGTTGTGCTCAAATTCTCATGGGCATGAATTCTCATGGGCATGTTCTACCTCAGAAAGAGTACTATACCTGAACAGCACAATTTTGTACCAACAATGCTTTCTAAGACTACTTCAAAATCTGCTCTGACAAAAATTAATAGCCAAGACAAAATTCAGTATTATAAATTATTTACACTATAATAGATACAAGTAATATTGAATATCATTGTGTAATAATCTGCAACACACTATCAATGTCCCTCGTATTTCTTAATAATTTCATGAATAAATTCTGGGATGTAAAAAATAATGGAAATAAAATCCTTATGAGGGTTTAACTACCTGCTTACTGACTGCATTACATTCTCAGTTAAAAAAATATATCAAAATATTAACTATGTCAGTCACCACAGATTAGAATAAATTGTATGAAATCCAGAAATGGATCACAAACTCTTACATGTTGTACTGATAAATGTTAAATCAGTTTGTTCTGCACTCAAGGTTATTCCATCTTAAATTGCCAGAGATTAGACAGAGATCATGATACTCTTAACTTTAAAGTCAAAGAAATACTTTAACCTTAAAGTAAAGACACAGTAAAATGTATATAATGAATCCCTATAGAGTTTAACAATGGAAATATGATAAAATACATGAGATACTTAAGAAAATACATGATGCAGCCTTCAGTGACACAATTTTAGCTGTACAGGATATCATAATTCAGATCTACGATAGTATAATTATTTGCATTTATGAATACCTACTGGTAAAATGTAAATATACAGGTAAAGGTAACAAAAGTGCTTTGGGGAATCACAGAATTAAGAACACTTACAACAAAAAGAAATACAGCTCACATTTCAGAAATTGTCCGTTCATAAAACAAATATAGGTTAATTAAAATAGAGGACTAATTTACTTATCAGATCTTTACTATATAACTAAAAACTTATCTTGACAGAAATATTAAAACAGAAAAACATTATTTTTTAATAATTAATTACATCAGAAAACAAAGTAGAAACTTTGAATGCAACATTACCAATAAACAATGATGTAATCACCCCGCTGCAGGGCATAATGGATGCACTACCAGAAGTAAAAAAAAATGAGTAAACTTTGAACCAGTCAAAGGCATTCATCACTTTAACCTTAAAGTAAAGACACAGTAAAATGTATATAATGAATCCCCCATAGAGTTTAACAATGGAAATATGATGAAATAAATGAGATACTTAAGAAAATACATGATGCAGCCTTCAGTGACGCAATTTTAGCCGCACAAGATATCATAATTCAGATCTACGATAGTATAATTATTTGCATTTATGAATACCTACTGGTAAAATGTAAATATACAGGTAAAGTTAACAAAAGTCCTTTGGGGAATCACATAATTAAGAAAACTTACAACAAAAAGAAATACAGCTCACATTTCAGAAATTGTCCGTTCATAAAACAAATATAGGTTAATTAAAATATAGGACTAATTTGCTTATCAGATCTTTACTATATAACTAAAAACTTATCTTGACAGAAATATTAAAACAGAAAAACATTATTTTTTATTAATTAATTACATCAGAAAACAAACTAGAAACTTTGAATGCAACATTACCAATAAACAATGATGTAATCACCCAGCTGCAGGGCATAATGGATGCACTATCAGAAGTAAAAAAATGAGTAAACTTTGAACCAGTCAAAGGCATTCATCAGAACCAGACAAAAGAAAAAACATCCCTAATGCAAACAGAGGTATGATAACTGACTATACAAATAAAAACTTTCAAAATCTGCTTCATGAAAACCTGACAGCATACATTGTAGTTTCCTAACCAAAATTAAAAAAAAACAAGAGAGTGATTTTTGATATTTGCTCTTCCGTGTTTTCAGGCATTTTTTTCCTCCTTGTCGGCACTCAGCATTCCAACTGTTGACATTGCAAAAGAGAGCCATACATTACTTCTTTTCTTCTTTTGACTTTTCCCAGTTAGGGGTCTCCACAGCGGAACTCCGGTCCGCTAATAATTGACAGTAGATTTTTACGTACCGAGTTGCCAGCCCTGATGCACAACCTTCAACGAAGGTATGCCCATTCATGCATGTCTCCACACAGAAGATGCTTTAGCTGAGAATCAAACAGGACATCTTACTGTGAGGCGACAACGCTACCGCAGCACCACCACTGCAGTTAGCACCATACATTACTACATATACATAATGCAAGGGGTCTGTTAGTTTAAGTTAGCTTGAAAAATGAGAGGACATGAAGAAAGCATTTTAAGTAGTAGTTTTGAAGTTCATCCGTGATGTCAACAGTTGTTTTTTCCCCCACTAGCAGCTATCTCAGCTGTAAAAAAAGCAGAAAGTGGCCAGATGCATTTGACAGGGAAGAAATTAATCATGGGCCATCTAGAAAGCACATTATGAATGACTTTTTCAGTGGATTAGTAAGACATACATAAATTAACTTTAAAAGGGTGATGGAATGTGTTTTATTGAGAACAGAAGGCAAAGTTCAAAATGCAAATAAAGAGGGTGTGAAAAGTTTTGAATGCTGAATACTGCTCCAGCAACTGCAATATATTTAGGCATTAAAAGAAAAATTATAATCAGTTTACTTGTAAAAGCTAGTCAGAAACTTTTTGAAAACAAAAAAGAGCTAGTGCAAAAGTCAGTAGTTAGCTTAACGTATGCAAGTTTCTTTCTACACTCAGAAGGGAAAGATAAGGCTGAAGAAGATGAAAGTTTGCACTTTAACAAGTTTAACCTTAACTATATATGTAGTGTATTAGGGATGTGAATTTCCGACTGTTCCATTTTTATATGCTTTACTTTTTATTACATTTGGCAATGCATGTGTGAACAGAAATTAACTTGGTGCAAGCACTCTTAGTTTGTTCTTTTTGTAATTGTACATACTTTGAAATGTTAAGAGGGAAAATGAAGGTATGACAAAAAGCAATATTTGTAAAAAGTGACAAGTTTATAAAGAGATAAGTTACTACACAGAAGGTTCACTGAAACAGTGTCTGTCATTAAACAGACAGTTGGCTTCTTCTTCTTCTTCTTTTGGCTGCTCCCGTTAGGGGTCGCCACAGCAGATCGACTGTTTCCATTTCTTCCTGTCCTCTGCATCGTGCTCTGTCACACCAACCACCTGCATGTCCTCTCTCACCACATCCATAAACCTTATCTTAGTCTCTCCTCTTTTCCTCCTACCTGGTAGCTTCATCCTTAGCATCCTCTTCCCAATATACTCAGCATCCCTCCTCAGCACATGTCCAAACCAACGTAATCTTGCCTCTCTGGCTTTGTCTCCAAACCTTCCAGCCTGGGCTGACCCTCTAATATACTTATTCTTAATCCTGTCCATCCTTGTCACACCCAGTGCAACTCTGCCACATCAAGCTCTGACTCCTGCCTTTTTGTCAATGCCACTGTCTCCAACCCATATAACATAGCTGGTCTCATTACCCTCTTGTAGACCTTCCCTTTCACTCTTGCTGGTACTAGTCTGTCATAAATCACTCCTAACACTCTTCTCCACCCACTCCATCCTGCCTGTACTCTCTTCTTCACCCCTCTTCCACATTCACCATTACTCTGAACTGTTGATCCCAAGTATTTAAACTCATCCACCTTCACCACCTCTACTCCCTGCATCCTCACCATTCCTCTATCCTCCTTCTCATTCACACAGACAGTTGGCTAAGAAAGGTAAATTCATTGTTTTTTTTCTTATATTCTTTATTATTTTATTTCATGTGTCATTGCAGTGTATATTTTTATTGCAGTGTGTTATTAAAGTATTAGAAGTTCTGGTTAGCTGAGAATAGAATTGTGTCTTTTGGTGAGCCATGGGATTTAGGAATTAATTTTCTGTGAATTGAGAGGGGAGCTACAGTCCAGAATATATATGGAATGAAAAAAGTAAACATTACAATGTTATCAAGAGAAAACTTTCAAACTAGTCTCTGCCACAGAATAAGCTACTGTGTAGGAAAAACTTCCAACCTTCCCACTTTGTTTCACCGATTTTCTTAAAGCCAGAGACTCTCAAGTTGTTCACCCTTTGTTAATTAGACAACCCTCCTCGCTCCTTGGCTCTTTTTAGTAGTTTTATAGAGACCCCACCCTTAAACTAATTAAATTCATTTACTCTTCCCCTATATCTCAGACACCCAGAATACTGAATAACAGTGGTTAACTACAGGTGTAACCAATTACCCTCAGACACAATCTCACTCAAAATGGAGTCCCCTTACTATTGCAACTAAACTGGTTATACACAGAGAGTCAGTCATCACTGTTTGGTACTGAACTATATATTTTTTTAATTTTGTTAGCTGTTATCTGTACAATTAATAGTTCCCTAAAACTGCTTGTTATCATAGAGCCTCAGTCTGTTTTAGCAGCAATGTTTATTTTCTGAGACGGTGTAGCAGCTGTTATGTTTACGGACAATCCACTTCTAACACCTGCTGGTCCAACCTATACAAGATTAATTTATCCAAATTGTAGGCCAATCTCTGCATCCCTTCCACTGCCAATAAACAGTAGCACAGTAACCATACTTTACTATAGCAGCAAAACATTACTCCAACATATGCTGTGGTAGTAATGAAATTATTGCCTAAGCTTTCTAGGCCTCCTAAACATTTTGTTAGCGTTTCATAGCCACTTAATGCAACTATTAACATCACACCAGCTCCCACACCTACTGTTACTGGTTATCTCCTTTTTAATAGTCTTTTTTGTTCTCAACCTCACCAGAATCTCTACGAAAGCTGCCAGTACTGCAAGTCTATGTTCTTTGGGTACCATAAGTTTACAGCACATCCAAGTGATACCTTAGTCATTGGTGACATCATTGTAATACAAACAGATACAACACTTAATAGGATGGCAAAGGATGAGGTGACAGCTGTCACTCTAGTGCAAGAATTATGTATGTTACTAGGCCCTCAGGTCCATGGACCATCCCGATACAGTTACAACCTTGTAGTGGTCAAAGAGGGTGTGAATGATCTTAGGCATTCAGTTCTGGGTGAGTTGCAGAGAGATGTTGAGTTTTCTGCTCATATCTTCTAAGCAGGCAAAGCTTAGAGCAGTATGCTACTATCACCAAGAATGATGCTAAAATTCAAGGAGAACTTAACTGGCTTCAATAATTAGAAAGTCAAATAGTGTCATTCTTGAGGGATGCAGTGTGTGTCTGTCACTTTTAGACTTCTTTTTTTTGCACATTTGTAATATTTTCTAGTCCATTCAATTATCACCACCCCATGTTACACCAGGAGTTGTTATTAATCTGTCCTGTTTTGGTAAATCTCTTTATCTACACCGCCTAATATGGAATCTCAGTCAGGTTTAGTTCCTTCTGTGGTTAGCCTGATATTACATTGCCTCAAAAATACCTAGTGATAACTCCCTCATGCTTACCAAAAAATCACTTTATTGCTGCTTCACAATGATTCAATATGTGAGAGTTAAAAGTATTTGATTAAGTATTTTGATTAAGGAATTAACCCTGCATCTTAATACCCTGTTTAGTCTCAGCCTCTCCACAGGATATGTGCCCATAGAATGGCGCACGACAATGGTGGTCCCTCTACACAAAGGTGGGGCCACAACTGTCCCTGGGAACTACCGACCAATAAGCCTGACCAGTCTGATCTGCAAGGCTATGGAGTGAATCATTATGGAACTCATAAATGGAGAGATTGGGAACCTCTAGTCGCTGGACCCCACACAGTTCGGCTTCGTCAAGGGCAGATTATGCCTCCTGAACCTGGTGGATTTCTTTGAGACAGTTACTCAGGCTATAGATAAGGGAAAGGAGGTACACATGGCTTACATTGACCTTGCTAAAGCATTTGACACCATTCCTCATTCAGGTATTATTGATAAGCTCACCAGCCTGGGCATAAACCCTTATGTCACAAGATGGATCGCAAATTGGTTCTCAGAAAGATCCCATAAAGTAAGAGTAGTGGGATTTATGTCTGAATCCAGACCAGTAACGAGTTGTGTGCCTCAGGGCTCTGTCCTGGGGCCCCTCCTGTTTGGCATATACTTCTCAAAAGTACAGGCAAGCACAGAAGGGCTGTGGCTGACTAAGTTTGTGGACGACTGCAAACTGGGTGCTATAATAGAGTCTCCGGCCGACATGGAGATCCTCCAGAAGGGTCTAAATGACACTGATGCATGGTGTCAAAGCCATGGTCTCAAGCTAAATGCAAAAAAATGTGTAGTAATCCCCTTTGGAAAAAACAGAGTACCCACAAACTACAACATAGGAGGTAATCCCCTGAAATCTGAAGAAGAAATAAGGGATCTAGGGACCCAAGTAGATAGTCAGCTTTACTTTGATAACCATGTTGCCAAAGTGGTTATAAAATCCTTCTATGTGACCCATCTGATCACAAAAGGGTTTGCATCAAGATCTAAGGATGTAATGGTGCCCCTCTACTCTTCCCTCATCAGACCCATTATTGAGTACAATGCACCAATTGGAATGCACCTGGCTAGATATCTCCAGCAGCTGGAGAGACCACAAAGGTACCTAACCAAGAGGATTACTGGCCTCAAACAGTTGCCCCATGCAGCACGATTGAAAAAGCTAAGACTGTTCTCTGTTGCATACCGCTTTCTCAGAGGCGATCTCTGTCTAACGTACAGAGCCATGTCCAACCCAGAATTGTTGAACATGCTCCATCTTAGCAAAACCAAATCTACTTGAGCTACACACTCTAGGGATATAAACCTCAACACAACAATGAATAGAACATGCTGGAGGGATCGATTCCCTTCGCAGAGACTTCCCTTACTATGGAACAGGGTCCCGAACTACATAAGACAGAGCCCCTCACTATCACTCTTCAAGATGAACCTTGATGAGTGGATGGGTAACAGAAAGTTCACACCGGGGATCACACCAACAGCACTACTAGATAGGGACCAAGGGTACTAGCTGCAAGTACAAGGGTCTAGGGAACTACTAAAGGAGCGGTGAATACCGCACAACATGGCTGGGCTAATATATGCCTTCGGGCAGATAGCCCAATACCAACCTATGAACCTAAGTCTGAGGTATGTTTTTTTTACCTTGGAACACATTCACTGAGAACAACATACACAGCACGAAATACTCCCACTAAACCAACTCATATTGACATTGTTAAAGAACACTGCCAAAGTCTCCTGGGCTAAAGATCATGAAACCTCAAATATTAGTTCATACAGCAACACACCCACCTCATCCCTCACACCCACAACCAGTACACATACCTCTAAGAGTCACAGAGCTACAGACTCCAAGCCCTTACAGCTAACTAAGACTGCATCAAACCACTGTAATATTTTATGGTCTATCTGAACCCCTACCTAATCTCTTTAATCTAAACTTCTCTGCTGGTTATATTCCTGAGGACTAGAAAACAGCCATTGTAAAGCCATTATACAAGGGTGGACCATCCACATACACAAGGAACTATAGCTCTATTGGTCTTACTAGCCTCACATGTAAAGCTCTGCAGCTTATTATTTCAAATCTCATTAATTTGGACATTAAAAATCTCTTAACCCTGGACACTCATTAATTTGGCTTTGTCCTGCCTCTGTCATCTCAAATTTATTTGAGCAAGTAACTGAAGCAGTGGATCACTGGTTATGCAGTACATTCAAAATATCTGGATTTGTCAAACACCTTTGACACTATTTCCCATGCAGACATTATTTACGGACTTATAAATATTAATATAAATTCTTGCATTGTATAGTGGATAGCTAACTGTTTGACTGAACTCTTGGGTTAGATTTGCAGGTGTCATTATGAATGGAAAAGAACATCCAAGTGGTTTATCACAGGGCTCAGTGTTGAACCTTCTCCTATTTGGCATCTAACTGTCAGATGTTCAGGCTAGCACTTTCAGCCTATGGTTATCTTACTTTGTAGACAACTGTAAATTAGATGCCCTTATTCAATATTTCATTGACTCATAGTTCCTCCAATATGAGTTGCACTATGTTAACAACTGTTGCAAGAATAATAGTCTGAAACTAAATGTGAAAATATGTACTGTAGTTCCTTTTGATAAACAATGTATTTCCCCATACCATATAGGTAAAACATTCGTGTAGTCAGACACTGCAGAATAGGACCTAGGCACTCTTTTTGATATTTCCTTATCATTTGCCCACTGCAGAGATTCCTAAATGAAAAAAAGATCATTGACCTCAAAAATCTCACTTATCCAGACAGACTGGCAGATCTGTTTCTCTACTCAGTCTTTTAGGCACTTAATTACTTACTTACATACTGACTGGTAAAGTCTGACTCGGCATGGAAGCTCTTCTCAATGGAACCCATGGAGAAAAGCTCCAAAATTATAATAATAAATGAGACAGAGTAATAAAAACAGAAACATAAAATAAAACATGAAACAGAAACATAAAAGAGGTGCAACAATTTGTGGAACTCATTGATAGTAACTTGCTCATTTCAGTTGTGTTTGCCATTTGAGCAAAAATAATAACAGAAACGGAACAGCAGAAAATAAAGGTAAACTAGTTTCTAAAGAGTACAAGCTGTGCTGTAAGAACGAGTGTTAGAAAGTGTATTTAAAGTTAAGTATAACTAACTCCAGTAAAGTTAAAGTGAGTACAATAGTTGCTATTGGGCAGAATTATTTACAAAATACTATTATAATGTGCACTTTATTTACCCAGCAGACACTTTTGATTATACCAATGGACTTGCCTATCACCATGATAGGTGATGAGATCATAGAGAGAGAAAAATACAAAGAGAGTACTCATCCTGCTGTGTTATAAGAACATAGCCATGAGGTCATTAGGTGGATTTTTCAACTGTGTTTTTAAAGAAGAAATGTGGTCACTTAGCATAAGTTGTAGAGAGAGAGGTCCATATTCTGGAAATTTGATTGTCATATAGTTCATCACCTGCTGTATTATTAGCTTTATGTATGCTTAATAAAGATCTGTATGTGGATTGCAGACTTCTTGTTAGTATATAAAAGATATAAGAATATTTTTTAGACTGGGGCATTTCGTTTATAGAATAGACTATATGCCATAAGTAGTTGAGTGCATCTGAGATGCTGATCTTAGCTTCTTGTGTAGGGGTCTGTGTCTGGCCTTTCAAGACGTGAAGGATCAAATACTTTTTGGACTCTTATTCCTTCTCTTATTCCATCACAGAAGAAACATTACTTCAGATACTCAACTAATATAAATAAACCTTCATCAACAGATAATAAATACAAAATTGCATGATACTTTCATATCCCAATATATTGCTGACCTCTGGAACAAACATCTACATGTCATGAAATTAGTATACTTGCTATCTTCAAGATAAGTCTAGATAATTGAACGAGCAGTCTCAAATTATTCAGCAGTCTATATTGTCTTGCCCTTATTGTGGTTGGATGTAACTATGAAACTTTTGACGGGGGGGGGGTGTCTAGGCTTTATAGTCAGCAAGCTGATTGTTTAGTACTTGCCTATGAAAAACCACCTGCTTTGTCAGAGATGGCCTGTATTTTTTCACTCCTTGATTTTCACATACTGGATAAAACTTTGAATACTACCATATTGCCTTTTTTAGACAAAGTTTATCTGATGGATATCTCAACATACCAAATTCCATTCTAAATAATATCAAGCAGTGTTGTCTAATTAGTTAATTATAATTAATTATCGAATTAATTAGAAAATATGGCAATTCTAATTCTAATTAATTCGAATAACCATCTAATTCTAATTAATTAGGTGTTTTGAATTAATTCTAATTAAAATGTCTTAATTAGAAGCTTAATTAGAAATATTTTACAATCAAAATAAAATTGCATATCAAGTTTCTGGTAGGTATTTACCAGTGATTGAAATGTAGTAATACAACAGTGTATTGACTTACTGTCTTACTGTAGCATCAGTTTCAGTTTCGAATCACACTTTACCTAGTTACCTACACTGTACATAACTTCCATCTTCCGGTTCCTGTTTACTGTTTAGTTTGATTGTAAACATGGCAGAATTTGTTCAAGAAATACCAGATAATGTAACTTTTTTCACTGATTTTAAATGTTATAAATGATAATAAAACACAAAGTTCTGGAGTGCTTAAGGCCTGCAAGAAAAGAATTACTGGCAATTGGAAGCCAACAAGGCTGACTTCTTATTTTGTAAGTAACTCAAAGCTGTGGAATCCTGGAAATTACAACACGTGAGGCAGAACGAAACATGAAAAGGAAGAAACCACAACAGGATCTGGATGGTATTTGTTCTCTGATTAAATATTTTCATCCATCTTCACAAAGTATTTCAAGCAACAGAGTCGATGATGCTGTCATCAGATTTGACATACTAGATTTCCTTTGAATCTGGTCAAAAAAAAAAAAAGGATTTTGTTTTCTAATGAGTGTTGTACAACCATTGTATCCCATTCCAACCAGAGCAATGCTTACCATGCAAGGTCACAATCAGTGCATATAGGTAATAAAAACAATTGAGAAGATGACAAATGATTCTCAGTATTGCTGTTCCCAAGCTGATATATGGTCCATTTGGCGTATGCATTGCTACTTCAGAGTAAGCCTGTCATTCATACAGAACCAGAAGATGGAGATCCATCTGGTGAGCATGAAGAGGTTTATGAGCTCACATATGTCAGAAAACATTTCCGTAATTTATAACTCTGTTATGAAACAATTCACAAGCTGGATGACGGTTGTCAGAATAGTCACAGATAATGCCACCAATATGGTAAAGGCATTCCTGAAGTCTGTTGATGTAATAGATGCAGATGAAGAGGAGGAAGGTGATAAAGATGAATCAGGAGAAGAGGTGGAACATGTTCCAGAAGATTTGGAATGACTTGAAGACGAGGGTAGCAGTCCAGTACCTGTGAGCTATGTGTGCATGGCATACACTTTGCTGTTGGTAGTTCACGCCAGACTTGCTGAAGCTTCACCAAAGATAAATAAGATCCTGGTCAAACATGATAGCTTCATGTCAGCTCTTCTTAGGTCATGCCAAGCTACAGAGTTGCTGGAGGCAGAAGCATCAATCCAAATTCCATCCTTGAACAGTACATAATAGAACAGTAAACTGTTAATGATTTTGGCAATTGTTAAGATCAAATTCCAAAATGAAGGAACCCTTCAGTGAGTTTGTGATATTTTGCCATTTGGAATTACTCTCACACCAAATGAGTTTGCTGTACTATGAAGTGGCTACTGTTTCCCTGCAATCTGAAGTTGTTGTGATGACTAGGCAGATTCTACCAACAGTAGTTAGCTTGAAGAAATACATAGAAAAGATTGTACTACAGCATTGTACATCAGTCAAGTCTGGTCTCTTGGCATCATTGAGCAACAGATGTGATTATCTGTTTTGCCAGGCACATTGCCTGATTACCACAGCTGTGGATCCAGTATTCAAACTGAGGTGGACAACATATCCAGGTGACAGCAACGCAGCATGACAGGCATTATTGACTGAGATGCAAGCACTAAGACAATCATATAAACATCGACTACTTGCAGAAGAAGTCGCCATGCACCAATACCACAGCAACACAACCATCAGCTTCACAGCCGGACATTCTCTTTTTGTACATGACGGAAAACAACAGCACACCAACAAACAGAGTTGAATCAGAACTGGGACTATATTTGTCATCACCATGCAGCAGCTTGGAGCTGCTAGTATACTGGAGTGACATTGCATGTCAAGAATCATTTCCAACCTTAAGAAAGTTGCATCTTAAGCATCACTGTATTCCTGCTACTTCAGCAAACATTGAAAGGGTTTTCAGTGTTGCTGGCTACATTGCTTCATCTAGGTGAAGTAGACTTAGTGATACATCACTGGAGTTGCTTGTCATTGCCAAGTGCAACAGAGACCAATCAATGAACATTACTATTTGATGATTTTACTATTTTATGGTTTTAAATATGTTTTACTGTGCAGTTGTTTATTTAGCTAAACATGTGCTTAGAGATACTGTTTAATTTTTATGATTTGACATTGACTATATCGTTTTCAAGTTGAACACTTGGACTGACAAGTTGCAAGTTAAGGCAGTTGGCAGTAATATGCTAATTAAAAATGTAATTAGCCTAATCAGTTTCAACATTTGCTAATTCATTAGGTATGTCAGACAGCTAATTCTAATTCTAGTTAATTAGCAAAAATGAGCTGCTAATTCTAATTAATTAGCAAATAAGCAAATTAAAAACAACACTGAAGGTAACACTGCTGAATGTCAGAAGACTAAAGAAAAATATTTCGGTACTTGAGACCTTCCTTAACCTGGAAGACATCAGTATTTGTGTAATTATAGAAAACAGTTCCATTTAGCTTTCCCTGTGTTTCATGGTGAAGTGCATATTATGCAATTGAACGGACCAGAAACTGTGGGGTTATATCTGCATTTATTTATAATTCCATTATCTCTCACCATATTTTGCATGACAGAAATCTGAAACAGGTTGAAGACTTAATTATACTTACTACAATAAATTATCACATTATAATCAATTATGTCCACTCTATGACTCATTTAGAACATGCAGCATACATTAATCAGTTAGAAAAGTTACACATTTAGCCAGATACCTTTCTTATGGGCTATTTCAACTATCCACACATAAACTGCAAACATATACTACAGAAACAAATATTCCTAGATATTTCTGGAGTTTATAAATGCTAGTACTCTTGTTCAAATTATCCCGCCACCAGCCAAAGGTGTTAGCCTTCTTGATGTTTTCCTCACAAACATTTAATCCAACTGACCCATCTTGCTTGTCCCCTTTAGTCAGATCTGACCATCTCCCTGTGATCTTCTCCATGAAAACCCACTCTGTGTCTTCCTGCACCACCTTACTGATGCATGTTAACCCTAATGTTAACCCTCCTACTGCCCAAAACCTTTACCCTATACTTTACCTTAAAAAAAAAAAAACTTTCTGTAACACTACTAGAAAAAAAGACATTCTCAGAAACACATAACCTCACCAGCACAATCACTACATAGGATCTGAGGGTCATAGGAGGTTACTAGGCTAATGGCCTTGGGGCCTTTACAAGCCTAGCTAAGAGTTTATCCCCAAAAAAGAAACATCGTTCAGCATCTGTCACCCCTGTCAGTGAGGGACAAAGGTGGAACTCGTGGGACAAATTTATGGTTTTCTTATCCACTAATCAAGGTTGCACTTGGAGAGTCAGTGAGGTACTCTATTTAACATGTATAGGAAGTCTATTCCAAAGACTGGGCAGCCACTGGGAGACAAACTTGTCTCTCCAGCAGGTTTTATGTTGCATATTAGATTTAGGTCTTTGAGCAGGTAATGCATGAGGAAGTAGACTTCTGAATATGGAATATCTCTAGTAGGGCAGGGTCTGATATTGCCTTGTAGGTGAGACACAAATCACCTCTGAGCAATCTGTATGATACAGAGTAAAGTGATAGTGATTTGTATTCAACCACAAGAAGCACGAACATGCGATAATTCACCACAAAATAGAATCCAATTCAGTTAGGATCAGGAATTTATTAAAAATTCAAGTAGCTGAAAAAGTAAGATATAGAAACATTTGAAATACACAACTGGTAAATTCTCTAGCGCCTCGGCAAACTTGCCTTTAACAGAGTAAAAGCTTTTCATCCATTTTAACATCTCTTATATACTTACAACAGACACACCCTTCTAATACAACAATTAACAAAATAAAGAAACAGTATTCTAATACAACCATATTTACTACTAATATATACACTTATAACATACTTTTCCACGAACAATCATAATTCAACCCATTAGGAATTAATGTATTAAATTTTAAAATTAAACACAACTCTTTCTTTCTTAATATATGTTTAACTTGTTGCTCATTCAAAAACATTTTATCCTTTACACTATCTACAACCGTAACAACTAAACCTTCTGGACTACCATTATGAAACTTATTAAAATGCACTGCTACAGGACTAGTTTGTTATTTTTTATGTCTCTAACATGTTCTTTAATTCTACATGCTAGAGACCTCTTAGTTTCTCCCACATAAAATTTATTTCATGGACATCTCATACCATATATAACTCTCTCCGTATAACAATTAAATATTCCATTTGTCTCAAAAGCAACCCCATTAATAATATCAAATTCCTTAACTACATACTGGCAAATACTACATTTGCCACAAACTGTAGTACCTAATGGTCTTATGTGCTTTCCCATTTTTGTATCCGGCATACCAAACCAACTGTGAACAATAAAATCTTTAATACTTCTCCACCTCCCATATGAAAAACCTATTTTTTTATCACTTAAAAAATCTACCTCACTTTTAACCAAATTCCAACAAATTTTTACTTGTTCCATTATCTTATCAGACAGTACCGAGAACGTTGATACAAAATATATACAATCACTACTTGACCTATTGTTCATACCATTTCTTACAGAAAAGCCTTGTGTCTTATTTTTCCTCACCTTTCTTAAACTCTCATTTACCTGCTTTTCATTATACCCCCTTGATGTAAATTTATTTAAACTCTTAACAAATTCCTTTTCCATTTTAACCGGATCACTACATAGCCTCCTTATCCTATTAAATTATGTGTATGGTATAGCCTTTATTGTATGTGGTGGGTGAAAACTTTCTCCATGTAAAATGGATCCCGTACCTTGAAATTTTCTATATATACAATAATTTATATTTTCCCCCACATAACCTCTCAACACCACATCTAAATATTTCACTTCACAACCTATTTGTAAACCATCAAATTTGATATCCATATTATTATCTTGTATTTGATCTAAAAACAAGGGAACTTGTTCTTGTCCACCCTTACAAATAAATATAAGGTCATCTATAAAGCGAAAATATTTACATACATATTTTTGTTTGCCGAGGCGCTAGAGAATTTACCAGTTGTGTATTTCAAGTGTTTCTATATCTTACTTTTTCAGCTACTTGAATTTTTAATAAATTCCTGATCCTAACTGAATTGGATTCTATCTTGTGGTGAATTATGATAGTGATTTGTGCCTGACCACATAGGACAGGTGTTGGAGGCCATGGATTCTCTTTGTGAGGCATTTCTGTGGCCTTTCCAGTTGGTGTAGGTCTTTGTAGAGGTATATACCAAACAGAGTGTTATACTCAATTATAGGCCTAATGAGGGAGGAGTACAGAGAGGTAATAACATCCTTTTTCTGGATACAATCCCTTTACTTATATGATGAACCACGTAAAAGGCTTTTCTGACCACTGCCACAACATGATGGTCAAATGTGAGATTGTTGTCAACCTGAGTACACAGGTATCTCACCACAGGTTGTGTGCTAAGTGGGTTGCCATTGATGTGGTAATCAGAAGGGGCCGTGTTTTTGCCGAATGGTATGACAATACATTGTTTTGCATTTAACTTAAGGCCTTGACTTTGGCACTGGTCATTTGTTACTCAGAGACCCTCTTGCAGTATGTTAACATCATTTGGGGAGTCTATGACAGCACCCAACTTACAGTCATCCACAAACATGGTCAGCCACAGTCCCTTTGTCTTTGCATGGACCTCTGAGAAGTAGATGACAAATGGTAGGGGTCTCATGCAAGATCCCTTAGAAACACCACTAGTGACAGGACTGCTATTGGAGGTGGTGGCACCTATTTTGACCTCATGGGTCTTATTGGTGAGCCAGTTGGCCACCCACCTGATGACATAGGGATTTCTGCCAAGTTGAGTTAGCTTTTCAATGATAACCGAGTGAGAGACTGTGTCAAAGGACTTAGAGAAGTCAAGGTAAGCTGTATGTACTGAATTCCCTCCTCCAGGGCCTTGGTGACAGTCTCAAAGAAGTCAACCAGGTTCAACATGCAAGATCTGCCCCTGACTAATCCGAATTGGGTGGAGTCAAGTGCTTGGAGATTTCCTATGTCCTTATTTATGAGATCCATAATAATACACGCCATAGCTTTACAGATCAGACTTGTCAAGCTAATGGGGTGATAGTTTCCTAGGTCAGTAGTGGTGCCACCTTTGTGCAAGGGGATGACAATGGCAGTTCTCTACTCTGCTAGAATGAAGCTTGTAATCATCTAACCCCTTACCTAACCCTTACACTTACCTAACCCACATAAAATAACACTTTCACTGACAGACACCAGACACACACACACACACACACACACACACACACACACACACACAGTAAAACTATATGCTTACCTAACCCTTAAACTAACGCTAACCCCCTAAAGCATACAAATACTCCCACCCCTACTAAATCTCCACACACTTTTCAGTCAAATATTCATATTGAAAGTTCGGCAGTTCCAACCTCCTCTGAGTTTATCAAACGATGTACATTCATTAAATTGCAGGGGGGGCATTTATGTACTTTTAGTCAACATAGTTTAATGTTGTGTGTTTTGATAAAAAGTACTTGTTTTCATGTGCAAAAATGTTGAAGATCAGAACATAAGCTGTGTTTACATGAAGATAAATGGGGTTTTGCTCTAGTGTCAAAGCATTCAGATATACAAAGCGTTTCAGTATTAGAGGTTGGATTTTGTGTCCCAGTGTCTATGGGTTAGGGCCAATGCAAGGGCTAGGTAAGGAGATAGATTAAGTGGTGTGTGTGTGTGTGTGTGGGTGTGTGTGTGTGTGTGTGTGTGTGTGTGTGTGTGTGTGTGTGTGTGTGTGTGTGAGTGTGTCTGTGTGTGTGCCTTCTACAGAGGTAATGTTAGGGAGACATTTTTGTAAGGTAATGTGTAATTTTTGAGTTAGGGGCAGAGGCAGGTTTATGTTTAACATTAGTACATGAATAAAGTTGCACATGGTATTGCTAATGCTAGCTGTTACCATGCTGCTGCTACATGTAACCTCATAGCTACATATTATAACTTTATGAAAATTCCTTTCTCTAACAGTAACATGATTCAGACAATTGTCTGAAATTAACATTCGGTTTTCTGTTTTCTTTTTTTTTTTTTTTTTAAGTAGGTGGATTACAAATAGAGAATGCTTGTTTGTTCTACTTTTATGATTCATTGAGTTTCAATCATATTTTCAATAAAAAATATTGTTATGTACAGAAATCAATGGAATAGGCATCAATGCTTCTGTACATCAATGTTATAGAACACACACACACACACACACACACACACACACACACACACACACACACTCTCACATTATTAAGCAAACTACAAGCTATAGATAAAAGTAGAAACAGATGATGGTGCAGGGTGGAAGTGCATGAGGTAAAGAAAGACTGCTATTTTGGATATATACCATTAAGGAGAATACTAGTATCCCAAGTACTAAACTAATATGGGGTTAGATAAATGAGATTCTGCCAACAGGAGTATCTGCAATGAAGGGTATACAAAACAGGCAAGAGATGATGGAAGCAACTGGTGACAATTTTCTAAGTAACAAAAGTTTTGGAAGCAAATACATTGTGCCTGAGAAGTAATAGAGTGGGAATAAACTATGGAAGTGATTGAACTACATGTTAGAGAGAGTCATCAGGAATTATAGACAAAGGGAGAGGAAAAAAGGAGTGATAAGTGAAAGGCGAGATTTGTTAGGGATTCTGGTGGTGGTGAGAACAGAAGATGCTATTTAAAGGAAATAATCAGTAGGTATATAAAATATTGCATGATAACTATAAGAATCAATCAGACAAACTGGCAATTGATTTTGAAAAGACAATAGATAAATTAGAAAGGCACAATGGGAAGAATTTCATAGGGCCCTTATTAATGTAATGAAGTGTACACAGTTAGGCATATTTGCATGGAATTGTTTGCACGTATACTTCTACATAGTGAATACACTTCAAAGGATCTTCCCTCAATAAATACTGAATGTTGCAAAACAAATACAAAAAATGGAGGAGGGATCTCTAAAAAGGAATTGGATTGTATGAAAATATATATATGTGGGAACATTTTATACAAACGATTGTTCAGCAGGATAAGTAAGGTTAAAGAGTTGAGAAGAATTGAATATATATGAAGGCAATGGAAAGAATGAAAATAAAGCTATGAAGAATAGTGAAAAATGTTGCCTGATTGTTATTTCTTATAAATAACTATAAAGTAGTGTTGCAAGTTTAAGTGTTTTAAAATTGCTTTAGTATAAAAAAAAGTTAACTTTAATGAATGTGTACCAACTGAGCTCAGAAAACCATATTCTGTATTTTATTGGCTTTTAAATTAGGTTCTTAATTACTAAAGAGAGATCACTGTTGTGCTTTATAATGGAAAAATAAAAAGCTATCAAGAAAAAAATTGCAATCTGTGAAGACTGTGATGGAAAATATTACTGGATTTTTTTTCTTACCAATACATATGATGTTGTGAAGCAAGTGTAATACATAAAGTTGTTTTAAAATTTAAAAAAAATTAAACGTGGTATAGTATATAGCTATTGAACTCAGAAAATCATATCATTATATAGTTCATTTGCTTCTAAACATCCTGTGAAGTTTCACAGAGAAGATCATGGTTTCACCATATACCAGAAAGTTTGATTCTTTATTGAATAAAATGGCATATACAATATTTCTCAAATAAGCCATTTGTAATGACATGAATATATAGACTGATTGCCTTATAAAAAAATCACAGGTTTGGAAAACATGAGCCACTTAAAGGATTTAAGAACTCTCATTATATTCTATCTCATACTGTTTACTGAGGGATAAGGCAATGTCCTACCTACCTCTACTTAAACTTCTGAACTTACATTACTCTACTCGCAGAACTAATGCCAGATGTTTGAACCTAATAATAGACAACCTGTGACAGGCCAATACTCAATATCTTCCACTTCCAATATTATAGCACAAGCTTTACTCACAGTCAGATTGAACCAGTCAGTCATTTTCATCAAAATTCTCTTGATAATTAACATGCAGATAAATAATATTAATGTGGCCTTAAGATAATTAAACATTTTGATGCTCAGCATGCCAAAACTTTAATGATTGAATCCATAAACGTATGTTTTATTTGGTAAGCAGGCATGGTTATGTTTGAGTGTGCTATAGGTTACTGAGTGTTTTTGTTGGGTGACTTTATAAACGGATGATCTCCGATGGACTTAAGGTGCATCGGTATGCAATATATCTCCAGAGGTTACAGCAACAGCAGCTTCTATGGGATTGATTTTTTGATGTCTTCTTTTTGAAGTGAAAAGAATACTATTATTATTATTATTATTATTATTATTATTATTATTATTATTATTATTATTATTATTAAATGTTTATTTTCACAATTCTACAGAACTTAGCTGTTAATATTTGCATAGACAAATAATTAATCCGATGATTTTTGTTTTAGGTGGGTTTGTGTCAAACTGTCAATGATTCAGAAAAGTTCATCAAGCTGACGCATTTGTCCTTTTTATGTTAAGCTGTTCACAAGTACAAGTAGCAACATGTTATCCATACTGATTAATTCTAACTCACCAGCTTACCATAGCCTAACAGTGGAAACAGGACACAGAAGCTGCTCTCAACCAAATATGTAGGAACAATATAATTGCATTCCTGATATACTGAAAGTTAGTATACAAACTTGGATGCTAAGAAATTCAGCATGCCTTTATGTTTTCCTTTGCATCTTATGCATGAATGTGTTTGGACTTATTTTGAGTCAATTAGTACAGACTCACATAGGTTCATAGGTTCATAGGTTCATAGGTAGGTACTAGGCTACGGGCACTGGGGCCTATATAAGCCTTGCCAAAAAGGTTTCCTGGTTTTCGCCACCCAAGAAAATAATGCTCCTGTGCCCCTCTCACACAGTGCCACAGAAGTGATCCCCGGGGTGAATTTTCTATTTCCCATCCAGTCGTCAAGATTTTTCTTAAAAAGGGCCAATGAGGAGCTTTGCTTGACATGAATGGGTAGTTTGTTCCAGAGTATGGGAAGTCTCTGGGACAGGAATCTATCCCTCCTGCATGTTCTGTTTATTGTGGTGACAAGGTTTAGGTCCCTCAAACATGTGGTTTGGAGAGATTGGGATTTCTTTAAGTGTAGCATGACCAACAGCTCTGGGTTTGACATAGCTTTGTCTGTTAGGCAGAGATCACCTCTGAGTAGGCGATATGCGATGGAGTAGAGTTGCAGTTTGAGACGGTCTGCATATGGCATCTGTTTGAGGCCAGTAATCCTCTTAATGAGGTATTTCTGTGGCCTTTCCAATTGTTGTAGGTGTCTTGTGAGATACATGCCAAACGGGGCATTGTACTCTATAATGGGGTCTAATGAGGGATGGGTAGAGAGGAGCAATGACCTCCTTTTTTCTAGAGGAGAACCCTTTTGTGATGAGGTGTGCCACGTAGAAGGATTTCCTGACTACTGTGGCAATGAGGTTATCAAAGGAGAGACTACTGTTCACCTGTGTCCCGAGGTTTCATCACACTTTCAGTGTTTAGTGAGCTACCACTTATGTGGTAGTTCATGGGTACTGAGCTTTTCTCAATGAGGATGACAATGCACTTCTTGGCATTGAACTGGAGGGCTATGACTTTGACACCAATCATCTGTCTCTGTGAGGCGTTTTGTAGAATGTGTACATCATTAGGTGATTCAGTTATGGCTCCAAGTTTGCAGTCATCTGTAAACTTTGTTAGCCAAATATCTTCTTCGTTGGCCTGCACTTTAGAGAAGTAGATGCTGAACAGGAGAGGAACCAGGATCAAACCCTGTGGTAGTCCATTCGTCATTGGTCTGAAATTGGACTTGGAGTCGGCTACTTTTACTGTGTGGGTTCTGTCAGTGAGCCAGTTGGCCACCCATCTTGTGATATAGACATTTATGCCCAGTTTAATGAACCTATCTGTAATTCCAGAGTGGGGGATGGTATCGAAAGCCTTGGTGAGGTCAAGATAAGCTATGTGCACTACATTGTCCTCATCTACCACTCTAGTGACTGCTTCAAAGAAGTCAATCAGGTTTAGTAGACATGATCAACTTTTTACAAACCCAAACTGAGTGGGGTTCAGGGTTTGGAGGTTACCTATGTCTTTGTTTATAAGGTCCAAGATTATATGTTCCATGACCTTGCAGACCAGGCTCGTTAGTCTAATGGGGCAGTAGTTTCTGGCGTCCGTGGTGGCACCCCCTTTGTGGAGTGGGATAACCATTGCTGTGTGCCATTCATTAGGCACATAGCCTGAGATGAGGCTATGATTGAACATGGTACTTAGGTGGGGTGCCAGTTTGTTCTGTAGTTCGTGCAGTGCTCAGCCTGGGATGTTGTCTGTTCCCCATGTATGCTGTGTTCTTGGCTTTGGAGAGTGCAGTATTTACTTGTTTATCCATGATTACAGGGGCTTTGCATTCTTCCAGTATTAAGGTGGGCCCTTTGGAGGGTTGAGAGGGGGGTAAAGTTAGCATGGAACCTATCTGCCAGGATGTTGGCAATATCAGTTGGTTCTGTATATTTAGTGTCATTGTGCTGTAGCTCAGAGCAGATCTGAGTGTTGCCATCAAGATTCTTGACATAGCTATATAATGCTTTTTGGTTGTCTATGGAATCAGTGGCAATTTTATTTTCATAACTGGCTTTGGAGGATTTTATGAGGGATCTCAGCTTCTTGCTGAGGCTGATCAGGGAGTTCCTCCACTCTTGGGATTTTACTCCATTTTGCAACAGCTTCTTCCTTCTATTGTACAGTTTGTTTATGGCAGGAGACCACCAGATTTGTTTCCTTTTTTTGGAGGATAGCGTCTTAGTTCTGTTGTGGATGACATCTGTTGGGGATAACACGATCCATGCACTCATTTATGTGCTTATACAGTGCATTTGTATAAGATTCAGCAGTCGTACCTCTAGTTTTCATCTGCATGGGTGTCATGAAGTTTGCCACTTCTGTCTTAAGCATGAAGCTGGCTTTGGAGTACTTTTTGACAGTGGTTTCCTTAATGGGGGGGTTGGGGTGGGATATGGATGTCTAGGGTGATTAGCTTGTGGTCGGATCTGACCAGCAAGGAGTTGACCTCTGATGTGGAACACCAGTTACCAATATTGGTAATGACCAGATCCAGGATATTGCTGCCCCTAGAAACATTTATACCTTGATTTTGAAACCTGGGTACAATTAGCAACTAGAATAACAAAAAAGTCAAAAAGTATGGATAATACTTGTTCTTAACAAAAACTAACAAAGATTGTTAAGTTTTGCTGTAAACTCACTGTTCAGACATGGAACACAGATAGCAGAACAGTTAACTGCATGGTATATGACAAATGTTCACTGTTGTAAACATGGCAACATTTAGTAACCATAAAGTTTGCTACCACAAAACCTAATCTCAAGGGCAATTTCACCCACGCAACTATCCAGTTACTTCTTGAGGGTAACTAAGGAATTAGGAGACCTTATATTAAATGGCAGAGGATTGCTCACTTTATTCCCTTTAATCAAAACTGTTGTGTTTAATTAAACAAGATGCAATGGACAGCATAACCAAAGCATTTTTATTCCCTGTATTTACCCCATATTCAGTAAATCTAATCCCATAGACCGGTGATGTACTGGATTATCTAACAAAATTTAATCTCCCCATCACTGTCAGCAAGTCATAATGCAGCTTTAAGAAAACCTCTAATTATAGAGCAAGTTAAGGCAGTAATTAGAGATTTTGTAAAACACCATGGCCAAAACCACTTCACCTACTTCAGTAAACAGAATGACCAGGATCCAAATGGAAATTTAAGTCCAACTGCTACTTTGATTGCAAGGAGAAGACACATAGTAAACCAAGCACACTTTATTCTAGCATCTCGGTGTTACCACCTCCAAGGAATAAAAAAAACAACATAAACCATACCTTTTATACTAAATTATATTCAAATCATCAATTAAATAAGTTCCTAATTTAAAGCAAACATCACCAGTTTAACTCATTGTTCAAGCCTTTAGGAACCAAAGTTTTATATTTTAAAATGTATATACTTTCCTTATATAATAACTTTTGTTTTAATATGTTATCATTTCCTTCAATACATTCAAGTTGCTCCAAAATAGTGCCATGCAACAAATTAACATCATGATTGTGGCTCATTTTAAAATGTGAAGAAATCATTTTGTCTGTTTTGTTTTTTATGTCTCTCATATGTTCCATAAATCTGACGTGAAACTTTCTTTTTATCTCCCCTATGTAATACAAATCACATGGACAACTTAAAGCATATATCACTCCTTTACTTTCACAAGAAAATGTTCCCCTAGGTTCAGATTTAACAGTATTAATACTATGAAATGTATTGACAATGTGTGCACGCATACTGCATTTGCCACATTTAAAAGTTAAAAGCAATAGGCAGCTGTACCAAAACACTAGCTGCCACCTCTCACAGTATAATCCAGCTGAAAAATTAGAAGCTGACGTAAAATCAAGAACTTTTTAATAAACAAAAGTTTAGTGCTTTCACTCGCAAAGGCGAGCTTCCTCAGAACACAGAATTAATTGTGACAATCATTTAAATAGTAAAAATGGCGCCAAAACTGGCTCATTCAATAAATAAAGAGATACATACAAAGTATAAAATAAAATCAGTTTTGTGAACAATTTCACATATTAAAATAATTCCACATATTATATTAAATGATAATACAAACTGTAAATACATTTAAAACAGCTCTAATGTAAGGTATGGAACGCAAATGTAAACAATATTAATAAAACTGTTTACTCCAGAAGGAGAAGTGGCTTAATGGACAGAGACTCATTAATCCCCGGCTGTGTGGTGGCATCAGTATAAACTTGCCACCATAATTCTCTAAAAGCCAGGTAATTTTTGAGATTCCCTCCCCTAGGGTTGCTCCTAACCAATTCCAGAATTCCAAACTTGAAAGTATGCTCAATCCCATGTTCCAAGATGTGCCTGTATAAGGCATTATTTGTATCCTTCTTTCTGATACAATACAGGTGGGAATAAATTCTCTGCCTAAATTGCCTTTCAGTTTTTCCTATATAGAAGGACTGACAAAGGGAACAAAGAGCAATACAGACTAACATGGTAGATTTGCAATTGCCCTTAGATAGATATAATTTAGTGTGATTAATATTATTTAGACATATGCTGTTCAAGTCATAAATAAAAGCACACTTGTGGCAAGTGCCACATTTAGTGGTGTTAAACCCTTTATGAAAATTAAGTGAATTTTCACTTTCCAAAATGTGTTTTAAATTTCTACCCATTTTGAATACAAAAATGGGTTTGGGATCGACATTATTAATAATGTCCTGTGTTGATGTTAAGATATGCCAGTTTCTAACCACTATATTTTTAAGCTCCTGACTATATGGGCCATATTCAACTATAAGGGCGCTGCAGAAACAATTAATACCTTTGGTATATGAATTTTTGTGTCTACCTACAGAGACAGTGTTAGCTCCTATAGATCTAACGTGGTCATTAAAGTTTGTAAAGATGCAATTTCTCGCACCCAACAACGGGGAATATTTAGACCCCCATTGGCTAATCACATAAGAAGCTATATCTTCTAACATACCTATGTCATAACCTCTTTCACAAAAAAGACCAGTGATGAACTTCAACTCATTTACCATATCATGGTATTTGGAAGTCATCCTAATGGCCCTGATGCATTGACCTTTGAAGATGTTTCTTTTCAAATTAATTGGATGGTAACTGTTATAGTCTAAATAAGAGTTCGTAAAAGTGGCTTTCCTGTATACCGTAGATTTAAAGCCATCAAGGTCAACAGTAATAAAGGTGTCTAAATAAGGGACCCCTGTTGTACTATGAATGGAGGTAAATTTCAAAAAGCCACTACTTATGTTCAAATAGCTGATGAAACAGTCAAAAGTATGACTGTTGCCCTTCCATAAAATGTAGATGTCATCAAGGTAACGAGAGTAGTAAGCAATATTGTCAAAATAGTGACTGTTAAACACATGATTCTCCTCCCAGTCAAGCATAACCAGATTGGCGAAAATGGGAGCGCAAGCCGCACCCATCGCTACACCTCTGGTTTGCCTGAATATTTCACCCTCATAGAATATAAAGTTGTTTTCCAACACAATACTCATGAGTTCAACTAAAACAGAAATTTTGTCCCAGCTGAAATTAGTGTGTTTTCTCAGGCTTCTAGAAAAAGCTTCTAATCCTTCCTCAATGGGTATACTACTGAATAAGTCAATAACATCGATGGAACTAAATATCAAATTTTTATTATCTATATTAACAGGAAAGTTTCTCAAAAATTCCCAAGAATCTTTGACCAAATGGTTAAGTTGATCATAAATAAATTTTAAAGTGGTGTCTATAACTACTCCAATAGGGAAGGTCTTGGCTTTACTGCCTGAGATAATAGGGCGAAATGAGGGGTTCAAGTGATCCTTATGCACTTTAGGAATTCCAACTATAGTGGCTAAGGTAGGAAAATCAACTTTCATGAATTCAAACTGTTCTTCAGAAATTCTCTGTTCTAGCATATAGTCTTCAAGAAACATATCAATTCTTCTGTAGGCAATGTTCAATTCATTTAAAGAAGCTACAACGTAATTGCCAGAAGAATGAAGTATATTATGTATTCTAGCACTATACGTCGTGGCATCAAAGATAACAATGCCTCCGCCTTTATCAGGCTTCATAATTCTATTACTACGATCAATACTGAGGTCATTAAGAATTGATATTTCTTCTTTGGTTAAATTGGAAAAAGCTTTTTGATTCTTTTTGTTACAAATGTTTCTGTTAAAAGTGTAGATCTCCTTAGTAACCTTTTTGTCAAAGGCAGAAATGCAAGGATTATTGTTGGGAATGAAAGTGCTTTTTTTCTTCAAGCTAGTACAACTAACATTTAAAAGTTCCCTTAGCTAACAAGGGTCTTCTTATTTCCATTGCTGGCATACTAAAAGTACCACGTATTACCATGTCCCTTATTATTTTACCTCTAATATATGAGAACATTTTTTTCGGTAAAATATTCACCAGAAATTTATCTTGTACTAAATACTCCCAGTAATATTTGATCAAATCTACCATTTCTTTACTTCTGACATTATAGACTGATACATAATACACTGGATCCATAGTGCACTGGTTATTTTGATTGTTTCCCACACATCTCTGATATCCCATACCTCCTCCTTCCATTCTATTTTACTCCCTTAATCCACTTAGTATCTTGATTTGGGCCCCCTGTATGTAGCTTGGATCATACCCTCTTCTCAAAAACAACAAAATAATAAGAGCAGACCGAATAACTCGTAAAGGTGGCGGTGTAGCCATACTCTACAAAAATACATTACAAATCTCCCTTGCCTCTCCACAACCCCTCCTAACAAACAATGCCGAAATTCTACTTGTAAAACTTCAACCAAACAAACATAAAAGCATAAATATAGCATGTATTTACATCCCCCCAGGCAACAATAATAACAAAACCTTAGAGGACTTTCTCCACTGGTTAACTCAAACTCACCCCCAGGAATCCATAGTGTTAGGTGACTTCAACATCGATTGGAATTCCTTCTCATCTAGCTCCCCATCTAGCAGCATAAATCTACATGGCTTTTCTCAGCTCATATCCACTCCTACCAGACTAGGTAAACCCCAAAACAAAGACAGCATCCTGGACTGGATCCTTACTAATAAAGATCCTGACCAGTACTCAGCAGGTACTCACCCAGAGGACATGAGTGATCACTTACTCACCTATGTTATCAAATTCAAGAAAATCACCCCCCTTCTTACAACCATAAAAAAAATCAGGAACAATAATAAATTCAACGCCTCCATTTTCCAAACTGAACTTAAATCCCACAACTGGACAATACTCAAGTCTCTTCCTCTTGAAGAGGCAGTTATCTACTTCAACACCACCTTCCTCAAGATTCTAGATTCCCATGCTCCAATACAGTCCATTAGAACTAAAACCAAAACCGCACCATGGCTCTCTAAGGAAACAAAATCCAAAATCCTATCTAGAAACAAGATGTGGGTCACATGGCATACCTCTAAAGACCCACACTCCCACCAAACCTTCCGGCAACTTAGAAATTAAACTAAAAGAATGATCTTAAATGATAAAAAAAACTTCTTCCTCCACCTCCAACACAAACACCTTAATAATCCACAAAAATTCTGGGCAGGCTTAAACAAGCTCCTGCACCCAGGCCAGGCAACCACCCCCACTCCAATAACTTGCAAACAACAGTGCCCTGTAAACATTGCTAACACATTCAATAGTTTCTTCACAGAAACTATACAATCCCTGGCCACACAATTCAAACAAACAACCAGCCCACTCCACTACCCATGCCAGCAGAATACTACAACTACATCAGATCATCTATTTACCTTCGATCCAGTACCCATATCCTTTGTAACATCTCTTCTTAAAAAACTAAAACCCACTAAGCTAGCAGCTGACCTTCTTCCAGCTGAGTTTCTGCAAAAAGCAGCTGAGGCCATTTCCTATCCCGTCTCCATAATCATAAACCGTACCTTGTCAGAAGCCTTCATCCCCTCCATATGGAAAATGTCCCACATTATTCCTATCCATAAAGGTGGTAGCTCACTAGAGCTAACCAACTACAGACCTATAGCTATACTCTCACCCCTGGCCAAAATTATGGAAAAGTGTGTCCACAAACAACTGATGGAACACCTCACCAAAAATAAAATTCTAGCTAACTCCCAACATGGCTTCAGGCCAAATCACAGTACCACATCAGCCCTACTATCCTTTTCTAATACCATCAATAACTTCAGAAACAATAATAAACTATCATCTGCTCTTTTCTTAGACATCTCCAAGGCCTTTGATATGGTGAACCACATTCAACTCCTCCATACATTAAAAAGACTATCACTCAGCAATTCCACGCTGAAATGGTTCCAATCCTACCTGTCCAATAGGCAACAGGCTGTTCTATGGCAGGACAAATTATCTGCATGCCTACCTGTTACACTTGGAGTTCCCCAAGGATCTATTCTTGGCCCTCTTCTCTTCACCATCTTTGTTAATGACCTGCCCACAATCACCCCCATGCCACATGCATTCAATATGCAGATGATTCGACTATCATCAGCACTGCCTCCAACCTGGCAGACCTCACTGCTTCAACCCAAGACACCTTCAACCTAATAGAAAAATGGTTCTCAAGTCGACAACTAGTTCTCAACCCCAACAAAACAAAACTACTTACTTTCTCACCCACTAACAAGACTCTTCCCCACCTTCTCTATTACATCCTCCAATGGAATCACTATATCACCAGAAGCTCACACAAAGCTATTAGGTGTTACCATTGATAACTCCCTTAAATTTGACACCCATTTCAATCTTACCATCAAAACCGTCAATAAAAAGCTTGGCTCTCTCTATAAAGTAAAACACTTTCTCACTTCTCACGCTAAAATTACAATTGCCAGCACACACCTACTATCAACTCTTTTCTATGCCTCCCCCCTCTTTACAAACCTAAACAAGACAACCCTTAACAAACTTGCTTCTTGTTACAATCACATAGCTAGATTTGCCACAAATTCCACCTTTAGAGTGCACCACTGCACTAACTTGAAGCAACTAGGGTGGTTAGAGTTTTCCAGCCAACTCCATTTCAACCAACTCAAAATGGCTCACCAGATACTGTATCACCCAGAGAAAACACCAGCTCTGAAAAACATCATTCACCCCTATATTAACCTGCAATCTTTACGCTCCTCCAATAAGATCTTAGCTCAAACTAACAAAGCCAATAATTCTGCTGGGGATTCTCTATTCTCAAACTTTGTAGGTAAAATGTGGAACTCCCTACCGACCATGCTCACCTCAGAACCCTCACTCCTACAATTCAAAAAAAGCTTAAACCCCATCTCAATACTCTCTGGCAATGTCCCTGTTCCAAACCTGATTAACCACTATCATTTACCCTTCTCTTACCTCACTATCCTTAACCGCTTTTTAACAAGGCACCTCGCCTTTGTAACTGACCTATGTTTTTTTTTATTTGCTGCTGTTGTTTTTTTTTTTCCCAATATGTGATGTATCTTTATATTGTATTTAGAACTCAACTATCTTCCTTTTTTTGCATTAACAATGTTCATATGTCTGTTATGTACTTGAAGCTTTTCTCCCCGGGCCTCTGCTGAAAATGGACATGTATCCAGTCGGACTCTCCCGGTTAACAAATGTAAAATAAAATAAATAAAAATAAATAAATATGTGTTGTTTGTTCTATTTCCTGTAACAATAAGTCTTTTTCACTAGACAACTTGGATATTCGTAATAATTCCCCATGGATGGCTTCACAAAAGATTTGACACACAAACCATAACACCATATCTTCTCTGTAGTCTATATGTCACAGAGTAAAGTGTTAGGGTCCTTACAGAAGAAATAATGTCCAGCAGGAGAGGCATTATCTGGGAAACAATGAACCACCAAGAGGTGTTAAGAGTCCTGATGCTGCAGGCAGGAGGGCTCACCACCCCTATAAGGTCTGTTATTTTCTTTAATAAGCCCACCCTGGAAGGCATTATTGCACTTAGATAATAGAATATTAATTGAATTGTTTCTATTTGTTTTTTAAGTATATATATTTCACCAAATAATACGTCTAAAATGCTGGTATCAGTATCACTTCCCCAAAAATATGCTCAGGAGCTTGGGCCGTAAAATGCATACACTTTTATTACAACAAATAAAACATTGGTTAAGCACTTTCATCTACCCATAGTAGACTTCATGAGAACACTAATTCTATTACTGTGCTGGATTAAATGGCAATCTACTTCCAATCACATCGAGCAATCAATTAATCTAATACATATTCATTCCCTTCATAAATATGCATGACAGGTGAATACTTAAAAAGACATCCTAGCTAAAAAAAACTGTGTTAAAATGCTCTCTAATAAAAACCTTTAAATACTGGTTAAAATCACATGCATAACACAATGCATTCTAACTACACCATATCTATATAAAATATTAATGCAATAAATACGAATTGATAAAAATCTATATTCTTGCTTCTAACAAAGGTTTAATGGGTATATTATCATTAATGCCAGGGAGTGTAGTGGCATTGAGTAAAATTTGCCATTTCACTTCTCTTTCCCCCAGCTTCACCTTCACATTACCCCCCCCCCCCGCCCCAGGACTAATCCTAAGCTGTTCTAAAATGGCAAATTTAAAAGTGGGACAAGTAGCACTCCCTTCAATATGCCTGTATAAGGCATTGTTCAAATATTTTCTCTTAATACTGTACTGGTGGTCATATATTCTATTTCTGAGGCATCTATCAGTTTTGGCCACATAGAAACTTGGACAATTAGTACATTTAGCTAAGTAAATCACGTTGTGTCTGTCAGTTTCCTTTCTTAAATTTAAATACCGTTCTGTTAACATTACCTAATAATAAGGTTTTGTCTTCTAACACTGCATGACACTGGTTGCAGTGTCCACATTTACTAGTACCCCCTCTCCCCATCATATTTACTATTTGTAAAAATAGTTTCAAATTTTCTTTTTAAATTATATCCCATCTTGTAAATAAAGTGGGGTTTATTCCCTAGCTTATTGTTGACACCTTCGTCACATCTCAAAATATTCCAATTCCTTTCTATAATAGCCTTCACATCTTTAACAGAATGATTGTATTGCAAAACACAAGCTCTGTTAAAGTTACTAATCTTCTCAGTAGCCACAGTATTGGGGGTCCCATTCACTATTTCCATGTCCACCCCTAACAGGGGTTTACATTTTTTCCACCACTCTCGCTTCACATAGTTGGTAATATCGTCAATAAGTGCATTAGAATATCCCCTCTCTCTCTAAACATATTGTCAGTATTTCCTAATTCATTCACCATCTCCTGGAAAACTGAGGTCATTTGAGCGGCTCTTATGCATTGTCCCTTAAATATACTTCTCTTCTGGCTTATAGGATGACAACTGGAATAACTAAGAATTACTTAACGTCTCTTTTCTACAGATTTTGGACTGAAAACCACTTGACACAGAGTAAATGTAAGTCTCCAGATATGATATACCCTTGCTACTGTAATTGTATGTAAATTTAAGATATGTACATGACTTATTCAAGTGCTGAACAAAAGTCACCATCTCTTCAACAAACCAGTCCATAAAATAAATATGTCATCCAAAAACCTGACATAACATTTGACATATTTATACATTACATTCTTAAATATATGTTCTTCCTCCCAGTCAAGTAGGACTAAATTGGCATATATGGTGGCACAAGCAGCCCCCACAGCAACCCCCTAGTTTGCCTGTAATATTCTCCTTCATAGTACATATAGTTATCCAAAACTAAGCTCATAAATTCCACAAGTAAACTCACTTTGTCCCATTCAAACTGTGTGTATCTCTGTATACTATTACTAAATCTTATCATACCATCTTCCGTGGGTATACTTGAAAATAGATCCACCACATCAATGGTTAAGTACATTAATTCATCCTTCCACAAATGAGGTTTCAACTGACTAAGAAAGTTCCAAGAATCTTTAATTATATATGGGACTTTCTCATATATCGGTTTCAACCATCTGTCAATCACCATACTGACTGGGAACGTTTTGGCCTTACTGCCAGATATTATTGGGTGAAATGGGGGGGAGGTCATCCAAATATTTATGCACTTTAGGTATTCCCACAATAGTGACTAGAACAGGAAATTCAACCCGTAAAAATGTATATACTTCTATATCTATTCTATTATCCAATAAAAATTCTTCTAAATAAGAGTCGATAAGTTGATGGGCTATATTAATTTCATTAATCAAAGATACTTCATATTTCCCTGAATTGTGTAAAATATTGTGAATTTTGTTAATATAATCACTGGTATCATACAAGACAATACCCCCACCCTTGTCAGGTTTCATTATATGTATATTGTTATTGCTACATAGTTCACTTAAAATTTGATGTTCTCTTTTGCTAAGATTATATTTCATCTAGGTTTTTTACTCACCTCCTGATATTTGTATAACTCATCCTTCACTACTTTTTCATAGGCTGCTAGGGTATTTTGCATTGGAAGCGTGAACTTGTTTTTCCTCTTTAGTTCATTATTCTTTTGTACCTCCTTCCCATTCTGAAAATGTAGCCCCAAATTTAATTTTCACAAATATAGTTTAAACTCAACTAAACTATCTACTATATCAAATTTCTTATTCGGGACATATTTCATTTCCCTAGCAAATAACAAAAAATGCTCTTTCTCGAGTTTATATTGAGTATAGTTAAATATATTAAAATCTCCCATACTATATTTAACCTCATTGTGTTGAATTATCTCCTGTTCCATGGGTGTCCTTCTTTGTTCACATTGGGACAATGCATAAGAGCTGCTCGAATTACCTGTTTTCCAGGAGATGGTGAATGAATTAGGAAATATTGGCAATATGTTTAGAGAGAGGGGATATCCTAACACACTTATTGATGATATTACCAACTATGTGAAGTGAGAGTGGGGGGAAAATATAACCCCCTGTTGGGGGTGGACATGAAAATAATGAATGGGACCCCCAATACTGTGGTTACTGAGGAGATTAGTAACGTTAACAGAGCTTGTGTTTTGCAATACAATT
Organism: Protopterus annectens; assembly: GCF_019279795.1. Taxonomy (NCBI): domain Eukaryota; kingdom Metazoa; phylum Chordata; order Ceratodontiformes; family Protopteridae; genus Protopterus; species Protopterus annectens. Next base: position 707,225,043 of record NC_056729.1, read on the forward strand.
GTTCTGTTAAAGATGTGAAGGCTATTATAGAAAGGAAATGGAATATTTTGAGATGTGACGAAGGTGTCCACAATAAACTAGGGAATAAACCCCACTTTGTTTACAAGACGGGATATAATTTAAAAAGAAAATTTGAAACAGTTTTTACAAATAGTAAAAATGACGGGGGGGGGGTACATGTAAATGTGGACACTGCAACCAGTGTCATGCAGTGTTAGAAGACAAAACCTTATTATTAGGTAATGTTAACAGAATGGTAATTAAATTTAACAAAGGAGACTGCCAGACACAACATGTGATTTACTTAGCTAAATGTAATAATTGTCCAAGTTTCTTTGTGGGCAAAACCGATAGACACCTCAGAGATAGAATATATGACCACCAGTACAGTATTAAGAGAAAAGATTTGAACAATACCTTATACAGGCATATTGAAGGGAGTGGTACTTGTCACACTTTTTAAATTTGCCATTTTAGAACAGCTTAGGATTAGTCCTGGGGGGGTGGGTAATGTGAAGGTGAAGCTGAGGGAAAAAGAAGTGAAATGGCAAATTTTACTGAATGCCACTACACCCCCAGGCATTAATGGTAATATACCCATTAAACCTTTGTTAGAAGCAAGAATATAGATTTTTATCAATTCGTATTTACTGCATTAATATTTTGTATAGATATAGTGTAGTTAGAATGCATTGTGTTATGTATGTTATTTTAGCCAGTATCATTTAAAAGTTTTTATTAGTGAGTATTTTAACACAGCTTTTTAGCTAGGATGTCTTTTTAAGTATTCACCTGTCATGCATATTTATGAAGGGAATGAACATGTATTAGATTAATTGATTGATGTGATTGGAAGTAGGTTGCCATTTAATCCAGCACACTAATAGAATTAGTGTTCTAATGAAGTCTAGTATGAGTAGATGAAAGCGCTTAACAAATGTTTTATTTGTTGTAATAAAAGTGTAGGCATTTTACAGCCTGAGCTCCTGAGCATATTTTTGGGGAAGTGATACTGAAACCAACATTTTAGACGTATTATTTGGTGGAATTGAGTTGACTTTTTCTGGTGTGTGTTGTTTTTATTAAGTATATATATTTGTTTATATTTTTTTAAATAAGATAGGTCCTCCATCTAATGTTAAAATTGCTGTTTGAGGAAGCATTCTGTTTCAGGAGATAAGAGAAAAGTAGGAGAGTGTGAAGCAATAGTACTGGGTAAAGGGATTTACCATGCAAAACCTGTTGCAGAAAAAAGCAACAAGAGGTCAGTATTTAAGCACTGAAGAAAATGTTAGGAGGAATAGTAACAGCTCCTATCGATATACATTTATTATTAAAAAATAACATTACCAAAAGGTAGCACAAGGCAGTGGTCAAGCACAGATTGATGAGGACCTGGATTACCTAACAAAATGTAATCTCCCCATTACTCACCAAAGCTATATTGTAACTTTAAGAAAATCTCTAAGTATAGAGTAAGTTGAGGTAGCAATTAAAGATATGTCCAGAGCAAAGGGTCCAGGGCTGGATGACTTCACAACAGATTTTTATAAATAATGTGGAGTTGGGGTTGAGATAATAGTTCAGGTGTTTACCTCACAATCTCACAAAACACAAAGTACAGGGTTTAATCCTCTCCATTGACGACAATTGACAAGGCAGCAAGCTTATTAATTACTTGTATATTTCTCAATTACCCAACATTTTATAAAGGGAACATAATATATTGCAGGTTTCCATCTAAGGTAGCCAGAGTGAAAGTTGTCATGCTGCCAAAAGCAAAGATCCACTTCACCCAAATAGTAAACATCCAGTCTGACTCTTGCAGGTATGTTCTCAAACTTTATGCTAAAATTTTTAGCAAATAGGTTAGATAAAATCATTTGGAATTATTTATTTAGCTCACCAACAGTAATTACAGGGAATTTTGTTGTTTAAGTCCCCCCCTCTCCAGGACATAAACAATAGATTTTGACTGCTCACTTGTTACAGGACAGGTCTCATACTAAAGGAAAAGGAACAACAAGGCTACCATTTTCAAGCTTTTCACATAAGTAATTACAGGGAATTTTCTCTTTGAAGCCCCCCCCCCTTGTAGGACATGAACAACAATAGATTTCAACCACTCACTTGTTATGGGACAGGTCTCAGACTAAAAGAAAAGGAACAACAAGGCTACCATTTCAAGATTTTCAAATAGGTGAATACTGTTGTATACATAATTGGAGATTAGAGCATTTTTTTTCTGTAATTCTGCAGTGTGTACGACAGTTAGGGCTCCCAAAATTGACCCCAATCTAAACTCCGGTCAATATCTGGTTAAAGTAAATTCCTCATAGTCATGACTATGTGGCTTTGCCTGTCTATATTTCAGCTTACTAATATTTTACAGTAACTTATTTATCCCAGTTAAATAATTGCTGCAAGCATATTAAAATACCTACCTTATCCTATTAATTAGGTTTAGTGCATCCTATTAATTAGGTTTAGTGCACAATCACCCCCATAAAAGTGTATCATTGATAACCCCACTCAATTAAGTTAAATGCTTGATTCAACATACCTTTCCTTAGTCCTCCACTGATAGTTTTCACTCTCAGCCCTGCAGGGGCAAGCAAGTTGATTTTCCATCTCAGCCCTGCAGGGGGCGATCTACTTGATTTTCTATTACCTGCACTATCCAGTTCCTGCCTGTTTTAACCCTGTTACTCCTCTCCTCCATCTCCCACCTCCCACTAGTCTACATTAGGGAGTTGCATCATGTGGCGCCATCTTTAAACTGCTTAACTCACACCTTCCCAAGCCACTCACTCCACATCTCCTCTGCTTGTTGTGCACACCAATAGTAGGTTGAATATTGTCCCCCCCCCAATGTATTGTACTACTTTCTGAAAATCCTGATAATCTGTCCGTATCAGTGTTATCTATACCTTAGATGAAATTACATGTATCTGTGGCCTACAGTTGTGTCACTCTAAGCAATATATCTCATTACTGTCTATTTAAACAAGCTGCTCATTTTTATGACAATGGATATATGCAGTCCTCTTTCTCAGGCTGCTTACAGAAGTAATGATGTTAAATTTGTAATACCTTGGCATGTATTAATTAAGATTTTATTCAGAAGCATACTGCATACAGTATACTTAAACAGTACAGCTAACTTGGTCCAGAGCTTAAATAACTGCAGCTTACTAAAACTTATTATACCATACTGAATTTGTGATTTTATGTTGTCATTTCTTAACTTGTTACCTAGCTTTTATACTCCTCTCTCTCTATACTATGTGCATGAAGCATACCAACCCTCACAAACTGTATTTGTGTAACAATTGCAATGCTATGTTAAATGTGCTTTTTTAATGTTATTGTCTTTGCTGCAAACTAATAATTCTGTTGATACAGATGAGGATTTAGTTCAAAAGTCAGGGTTTTTTTTACAAGCATCTTGATAACATTGCATATAATTGAGTTATTGGTTTGCTTTCCTGCTAATACTGTGTCTAGTAAGACAGATGCACTATGTGAGTCCTAAGCCAGTACAAGGGCTTCATAGGAATGGCAGTGGCATCAGTGGTGTGTTTATTATTACCTTTCCTCACTCCAGAATCTAGAACAACTATCGCCCTCTCCCACCTGATCTCACCCCTTCTCTATGCCTCTCCCATATTTACCAACTTATCAAAAAAGAATCTATCAAAACTAGAAATCTCCTACCACAACATAGCCAAATTTGCCACAGGAAACCCCTACAGAACCCACCACTGTACCAATTTAAACCAACTAGGCTGGCTGGAATATCAACAGCAACTAAAAATTAACCAGCTTAGCTTAGCCCATCAAATTCTTTATCATCCTGACAAAACACCTATACTTTCCAGTCTAATTCAACCATACCACAACCTAAAGTCCCTGAGATCTGCACACAAACTTCTGATAAACACTGTCAAGTCAAACAACAAGGCCGGAGACTGTCTTTTCTCAAACACTGTTGGAAAATATTGGAACCTGCTTCCCTCTGAACTCTCATCTATTCCCTCAAAGTCTCCCTTTAAAAGAAACTCAAGCTTTACCTCAAAACACAATGGCTGTGCCCCTGTACTAATCCTGACTAACTTTACTTCTTGTCAGCTGACTTACTTCACCCCTGACTAAGTTTCACTTTCTTTTCATCTATTTTTCCTCTATCCCTCTCTCTGTACATGTTTATTGTATACTTCATGTTTGTCATGTTCTACAATACTTTGTTCACTCCATCACTTTTGTACCACTTGTTTATTTTTTTCAAAAATGCTATTTAGCCTATTATTATGTTATTATATTTGCATGTAGTTCTTAATAGTTTTTACTTAGTATCATTAAAATTATATAAGCGGAGCTTATCTCCCCGGGCCTCTACTGAAAATGGACATATATCCAGCTAGACTAGCCCGGTCAACAAATGTAAAATAAAATGTAAAATAAAATAAAATAAAATAAAATAAATTATTTAAACTGTGTATTGCTACCATAAGCTTTGCTTGTGTAACCAAGATTAATGCTTACTGAATTGTATTGTTAGGGTGCAACCTGAATCTATATATACCTTAAAATACGACTTAATTCTGTTAAGTATTATTTCTGCTTGAATACCAGTTTCTTGCACTATGTATTTGGCTTATGTATTCTCTGTACCTTTTACTGTATTACCTCTTCCCTGGTCATAACCTTACTGTTTTGTCTTTTCTAGGTAATTACAGGGAATTTTTTCTTTGAAGTCCCCCCCTTTTAGGACATAAACAAAAATAGATTTTGGCCGCTCACTTGTTATGTTACAGGTCTCACACTAAAAGAAAAGGAACAACAAGGCTACTATTTCAAGCTTTTCACATAGGTGAATACTGTTGTATACATAATCGGAGATTAGAGCATTTTTTTCTCTCATTCTACAGTGTGTACGACAGTTACGGCCCCCAATATTGACCCCAATCTAAACTCCGGTCAATATCTGGTTAAAGTAAATTCCTCATAGTCACAACTACATGGCTCTGCCTGTCTATATTTCAGCCTACTAATATTTTACGGTAATTTATTTATCCCAGTTAAATAATTGCTGCAAACTCATTAAAATACCTACCCAACCCTGTTAATTAGGTTTAGTGCACCGTCACCCCCATAAGTGTATCGTTGATAACCCCACTCAATAAAGTTAAATGCTTGCTTCCACATACCTTTCCTTAGTCCTCCACTGATAATTTTCACTCTCAGGCCTGCAGGGGAAAACATGCCCACTCTGCTCCCCTACCCTGCCCTCAATTCCCTCTGACTTTATACATCACAGGCTACTCCTTCCAGCCTTCTCATAAACTCTAAGCCCCCCCCCCCCGACTTCTTCACATCCCACACCCAAAACAACTAAAACCCTACTATATCTCACATCATGCACACTCTACTATTAATAACATCCATAACCTTCTTTAACCTACTTGCTCTCTACCACCTCACTTCTCACAGCACCACACTACATCAACTAACCCCAAAAGAAACTGCAGCATACGTATACCATAACTCATCCCAAAATAGTTACTCTAATATTTCACCATCACTATTCATTCACAGAGACATCACCACTTCCAAGACCAAACTACATTTTAATATACCTAAAATCAAACAATTATACATATCATATGCATACTTCATACTTAACTACATTTCATCCACAATCCAAACCACTATCTTTACATTATTATACCAAAGTGGAGATATTCATCCAAATCCTGGACCCTCTCCCATCCAGCATATTAACAACTCTACATCACTCTCAGTGATAACACCAAAAGATCTTTGCATCATGACATTAAACATCCGTAGTATCTGCAACAAAGTAGCAGACTTCCATGCATGGCTTACACAGTATACACCTGATGCCACCCCTATAGTGCCTTTTTTAGGCAACGTTTAAAGGACAAAACCACCACCCTTAACAGGTACAAGCATGCAAAATCTGAAGGTAATGCTACTCAGTGCTAGAAGTCTAAAGCTCAAAATGCACTCTCTCGAGGCACTCCTAAAAATGTAGAACAACGATATCTGTGCAGTAACTGAGACCTGGTTCAAGGCTCCAGAGAGCATCCCTGCAATACCAGGCTGCAACTCTTACCACACTTTTCGGACACCAAACCAGGACCGAAACACTAAAGGTGGAGGAGTGTCCATATTCACCAAGGATATTCACAACAACAGGCTAGTTGCCCAACACAGTCCATCTGAAATTCTCCAGGTGCAACTAACACTAGGTAAGACTGCAATCCAAATTGTAGCTTACAGATCCCTCACCATGCCCCAAGATTCTCACTACACCTTTCTAAACATACTGGAAAATATTAAGATACAACCAAACACCCTAATACTGCATGATTTCAACTACCCTGTCATTAACTGAGAAAACAACTCGTGTGCCAACACCTTTGCCCAATGGTTCTTGGAATTCATAAATTCCAATGTCCTGGATCAACTAATGTTTAGTCCCACCAGGGGCTCCAATATCCTAGACCTGGTCATTACCAACATGGGAAATCAATGTTCCACACCTGTGGTCACCCCCTCGTTGGTGAGGTCTGACCATAAGCTAATTACCCTTGACATCCACATCCCACCTCCCAGTAAGGAAACCTCCATAAAAAACTTCTTCAAAGCCAACTTCATGCTACTCAAGTCAGAAGAGACGAACTTCATGACCCCCATGCAGATGGGAACTGAAAGTTCGACTGATGAAGCCTACACTAAGGCACTGTATGAGCACATCCATTTCTGCATGAATCGTGCCATCCTCAATAGAACCAAGATCATCTCCTCTAAAAAAAGGAAGCCAATCTGGTGGTCCCTTGCCATAAACAAACTTTACAACAAAAGGAAGAAACTGTTGCAAAAAAGAGGAAAATCCCAGGATGCAAAAAACCCCCTTACCAGCTTCAGTAAGAAGCTGAGATCCCTCATAAAATTCTCCAAAGCTAGTTACGAAATAAAATTGCTAAAGATTTCAAAGACAACCACAAAGCATTCTATAGCTATGTCAAGAATCTAAATGGCAATGCTCAGATCTGCTCTGAACTACAACAGAATGGCATTAAATATAGTGATCCCAAGGATATTGCCAATATCCTGGCAGATTGATTCAGTGCAAACTTCACCCCCCTCTCACCCCCTAAAGGGCCCATCCCAATACTGAAAGATTGCCAAATTCCTGTAATAACGGCCACACAGGTAAAAAAATGCACTCTCCAAAGCTAAGAATACAGCATCCATGGGACCAGATGACATCCCAGGCTGTGTACTACATGAATTACAAAATGAACTGGCACCTCACCTAAGTGTCATGTTTAATCATAGCCTCATCTCAGGCTTCATGCCCACCGAGTGGCACACAGCTACAGTTATCCCACTCCACAAGGGGAGATCCACCTTGGATCCCTGGAACTACCGCCCCATCAGTCTGACGAGCCTGATCTGCAAGGCCATTGAACGTATTATCATTGAACTTATAAACAAAGACATTGGCAAACTTCAAACACTGGACCCCACCCAGTTTGGGTTTGTGAATGGCTGATCTTGTCTCTTGAACCTGATTGACTTCTTTGAATCAGTCTCTAGAGCCGTGGACATGGTTAAGGTGGTCCACATAGCCTATCACTATACACTATAATATGGAAATAATATGCACAGGGCGGCACAGTGGTGCAGCGGTTAACGTTGTTGCATCACAGCAAGAGGTTCTCCGGTTCGATCCTCAGCTGGGGTGCCTTCTGTGTGGAGTTTGCATGTTCTCCCTGTGTTTGCATGGGTTTCCTCCGGGTACTCCGGTTTCCTCCCACATTCCAAAGACATGCATCTGGAGCATTTCTCCCCAGGCCTCCACTGAAAACAGGCTCTGTGGAACCTAGTCGGACATTCCCTGTCAACAAATGTTAAATAAATAAAATAAATAAATCTGGGCCTTGCCAAGGCCTTCAACACCATCCCCCACTCTGGAATCACAGATAAGCTTATTAAGCTGGGCATTAATCCCTACACCACTCGAGTTGGCAACTGGCTTACTGACAGAACCCACACTGTAAAAGTAGCTGACTCCAAATCCAGCTCCAGATAAGTGACAAGTGGAGTACTTCGGGGTTCAGTCCTGGGACCGCTCTAAAGGACTCTGGCTAACAAAGTTTGCAGATGACTGCAAACTGGGAGCCATTAGTGAATCCCCAAATGATGTGGATATTCTACAAAAGGTCCTTACAGAAACAGATGCTTCGTACCAGAGCCATGGGCTCAAGCTCAATGTCAAGAAATGTATACTTATCCCCTTTGGGAAAAAACATGTACTCATGAATTACCACATAGGTGACAGTACACTAAACACTGAAAGTGTGATAAGAGACTTAGGGACACAGGTGGACAGTGGTCTCACCTTCGATAACCACATCGCCACAACAGTCAAGAAATCCTTCTATGTGGCACACCTCATCACTAAGGGCTTTTCATCCAGAATAAAGAAGGTCATTGTCCCACTGTACTCATCCCTCATTAGACCCATTATAGAATACGACACCCCGTTTGGTATGTACCTCTCAAGACATCTGCAACAATGGGAAAGGCCCCAGAAATACCTCACTAAAAGAATTACAGGCCTAAAGCAGATGCCCTATGCTGACCGTCTACAAAAACTCCACCTATACTCTTTCACATATCGTCTACTCAGAGGTGATCTCTGCTTAACATACTAGGCCATGTCAAACTGAGAGCTGTTGGACATGCTACACTTAAAGAAATCCCAATCCCTCAGACAGACAAGCTCCATGGATCTAAACCTTGTCATCACAACGAACAAAACATGCTGGAGGGATAGGTTCCTGACCCAGAGACTTCTCAGACTCTGGAATAGACTGCCCATACATGTCAAGCAGAGTGCCTCTTTGGCCTTCTTCAAAAAGAACCTTGATGATTGGATGGGAGATAGGAAATTTACCCCAGAGATCACGTCAGTCACCCTGCTAGACTGGGCTCCAGGGAAGAAATAGACAGGGAATTGTTATGGCTAGGCTTGCACAGGCTCTAGGGCCAATAGCCTAGTACTGACCTATGAACCTATATATTTGCGCTAACAGAAACCCAGCTATCTGACTCAGAAATACTTCCCCCTGGATATCAAATATTATGAAATGATAGACTTCATAAGAAAGTGGGAGGCCTGGCATTAATATATTGTAGCTCCTTGAACATAGTACCCCACCCAAAAATCATTCCCACTTTCAATAATATGGAAATCCTGTTAGAATCACTATTTTTTAACAACCGTAAACAAATATCTATTGCCACCATCTATAGTCCTCCAGGTTCCAATATCCCAACACTGGAAGACTTCCTATCATGATCTAACCACTGCAACTCAAATGAAACCATCATCCTCTGTGACACTAATATAAATTGTCTTAAACTAACACAAAGCAACTCCACAAACTCCATCAATTTGTTCAAATGCACACATAATATACAACCCCCAACACACACAACAAACAATCACCATGAATCCATCCTAGACTGGATATTAGTATCCCACCCACAGTACTAGTCCAATCCCAACACCCTTCCCAACACCCTACGTGACCACTAACCAGTCCTGATACACAGACTATCAACCTCCAATCCAAGCATTCATTCATACAAATATACCAGAAATCTAGCCAATTTTAGCCAGTCTCACTTTTTCAACCATTACAAACACTAAACTGGAACCCATTGAAATATTTTCCCTTAGATGAAGCAGTACATTATTTCAATGCTGTCTTCCTAGATACCCTTAACTCCATAGCCCCCATAAGAAAAAAGAGAGTTAAACATAACCATACTCCTTGGCTATCTAAATCAACCAAACAACTACTGATTAATAGAGACAGAGCATGGCACAAATGGAATAAAGATAAGACCCCCACCCAATGAAACCGTCTTCAAAATACTTAGAAACAAAGCAAAACAGGCCATTAATCCAGACAAAAGACTTACTTCTCCCAACAAATAAGCACCCACAGTAATAATCCCAGACTTTTCTGGAAATCTGTCAACTCATTACTAAATCCTGGCAGCACCCAAAACCCATTTCCATTTCCAGACAAAAGCCCAGTTGAAATCAGTGAAATATTTAATAAAAACTTTGATATTATGCTTACATTAGTAAATGCAGGTAATACCCCAACAAGCATTAACCCATCCATCATAACTCAAAGCAATATCAGCTCAATACCATCTTTTAACTTCCAACCTGTATCAACCTCTCAAAGACAAACATTACTTGGCAAATATAAAGCAGGTTCCTTATCTGCTGATGATCTCACCCCAGAATACCTCAAAATTAGTGCTAAGAATATGTTTCCTAGTAAGTATCCTTATAAACCGATCACTTGCAGAACACACAGTCCCCCAGCTCTGGAAAAAATCAATAATCACCCCACTTCATATAGATGGAAACCCTCCTGACCTATCTAATTTTAGACCTATTTCCATACTGTCCCCTCTATCTAAAATAATGGAAAAATGCATCCACAAACAATGGGTTGAATATCTAACCAGCAACAACCTACTATCCCCTTCATAACATGTTTTTTGACCATACAACAGTACCATTGCTGCCCTAGTCTCCTTTACAAATTTCAACTATAACGTCCTAGATAGTAACCTACTTACATCAGTCCTGTTATTGGATCTCTCAAAAGCATTCAACACAGTCTCCCACATCAAACATATCCAGCAACTCCACTCACTAGGATGCTCTGATGCCACCCTAACCTGGTTCATTAGTTACTTGGAAAACTGACAGCAATCCATAAAATGGCTGAATAACCTCTCTAGCTTTCTCCCAGATAACATAGGAGTGCCCCAGGGGTCAGTCTTGGGACCCCTACTATTCAACATTTTTATAAATGACCTAAATAAAGTTCCACTGACTGTAGTATCATACTATATGCAGATGATTCAACCATAATCTGTACCTCCAATAACTTCTCTGACCTCCAAAAGTTAACACAAAAGTCCACTACATCCATGAACTCTGGCTAAACCAAGCACAGCTATTACTTAACCCTAATAAATCTAAACTACTTATCTTTGCATCTAAAACTGCTCCCACAGACTCTATTGGGGTTTTGTTTATGGAGAATATAGTAGAGTTAATAAATCAGGCCAAACTGCTAGGAATTACTATTGACAGCAAACTTAGCTTTTGACTTGCATATTAATAATGCAATAAAAAAGACTCACTTCTAATTAGGCAAATTTTACAGAAAGAAACAATACTTAGACAAATCCATCTGAACAAAACTTTCAAAAATTCTTCTCCTTCCAACCTTACTATATCGGTCTCCTATCTTCACCAATCTTCACAATTCTTTGCAACGCAAACAACAGTCCTGTTATTATAAGATTGCAAAATTTGCATCAGCCCAACCAAATTGCACCTACCATCGTCAGGCCACTAAAGAACTAAACTGGCTAGAATTTGGACATTACCTACATTACACACAACTTACCTTTGCCCATAAACTCGTTTATAAACCCAAGTGTTTCCCTATCATTTAACTTTACGTCCCATCCAAACATCTACAACAAACACATACTTAAAGTATCAAAACCTAGCAAAAAAGCAGGTAGCTGCCTCTATTCCCGTTCCATGACTAAGCTGTGGAACACCTTCCCATCATCAATTACAGTAATAAACAACATAATCTCCTTTAAAAGAAAACTAAAACAACATCTCACTGATAACCCAGGCTGCACACGCAACACATATGAGCAGCCTCCTTAATCTAGCAAAACTGTTTCACATAGCAAATATACTTATGTATATACTATGCTGTTACACCATACTCGTTATCCCTAATATTTAGTATCATAGTCTACACATCAATACAACCTTCTTAACACATTTTCTCTTCTCTGTCACTTTCTACTTTTAATACTACCATTAAATATATGCCACCTATAATCTACTTATTCCTACTACCTAGCTATAAGATTGTAATTATATCTGTCTTACCTTTAAGTTTAACTCTCTAATTCTATCTTTACCTTTTTCCTACTCCCCACCAGAAAAAAAAAATTGAGCGGTATTGTTAAATATTTTTAACTGTATAATTTTTCTACATGCTAATGTTCTATTGTTACTGTATTGTGCCTTTTTACAACACATTTGCTGTTTAGTTTCCTGTATTATTTTACTTGCTTTATAATTATAATTTTGTTTCCTTACAAATTCATATAATGATTTTCATGTAACTTGGAGCTTTTCTCCCTGGGCCTCCACTGAAAATGGGTCTCAAGCCCAGTGGCCTTTCCCGGTCAACAAATGTCAATAAATAAAATTTATGTATTTATTGACAATTGTTTACTGGGGAAAGCCTGACTGAGCAATAACTCAGCTTCGGTGAAGGCCCAGAGAGAAAAGTTAAACCACATTGCATGAAAGCAAAATCAGAGGAATATAACAAATATTAACATTTAAAATGGATTGTCATTTATACAAGCACAAAATAAAATAAGAGATTTGTGAAGGTTATCATTTATACAAGTATAATACAATATGCTATATAGTAACCTAAAATAGTTAGATTATCTAGTGAGAGAACTAAGCTTTATTTGTTTAAATTACAAGAGAGGAATAGAAAGACCTGGAAGAAAATGAGAGAAGTACGGGAATACATGAAATGAGATGAGAGATTATGATTTGTTGAGAAAAGGACCAATAATAAGCTGACAGAGATGAGGCAACGAGCAGAAGATTGGTTAGTAAAGAAAGGAAAAGTCTATTCAAGAGAAGAGAAAGCATGTGTGTAAAGTTAGTAGAAAAAGATGTACAAATTACAAACGAGTATTTAAATGATATGTCCTTTGGTAGCAAAGCAAGTGAATGAGATTTTCAGTAGTGTAACAGGAGGTGTAGTAAGGTAGGGGAGAAGGATAGTAGGTCAGAAAAATGGGGGAAAAAGATTATAGCTGGATGAAGTAAAGGGAGAGGATTTCTGCAAGAAAGTAGGGTGAGATACAACTGTGTCAAGAAGATGAAGGTGGGGTGAAAGATAAAAATGGATTATAAGATGAGACTAGCCTACTGTGAATCATGAGCAGAGCTAGGAATTAGGAATATTTCTAAAGATCAAAGAACATTCAGAATCAGGACTAATAACCAAAAAATACTGAACGTTAAAGATGTAATGTCATAAACCACGAGGCTTCATAAGTGAAATCCACACTTCCTTAATAAGAATATGTAAAAACAATAAAAAAAACATTAACTGCGTTCATCCCCAAAGAACATGGGACATCATCAGAATGACCAGTAAAAAGTAAGCACATCGTTATATAAGGAAAATTGACCATGTGATGAAATTAATTGAAAAATATTAATCAAATCCCAACTTAATTTAAAGCAACAGCCTACAAATCCATAAATCACTCAAATAATCAAAATAGAACAAATATAAAAAATATAGTCATCTTCCTAAAAATTCTTGTTGTAAATCAGTGCTTAGCAATAATATATCTTATGTACTAGTGTTGAACTGAACCACTATAGCATATTTGAGACATCTTACTGGGGGTGGTCATAACACTATTCTTGTATATTACTTGAAAAGCCAACTACTAAAAGGGTTTATATTTTGCACCCCATCCATTCTTAACCTGATCGATAGTGGTTTGAAAGGAAACTTCTGTATGGAACAAAATTTTCGTTGAACATGTGGTGTTATTTAAGTAATATATTGATGATTTGTTTTTGGTTTGCAAGGGGGACCCTGAGCTGCTTATGGAATTTATGGGTGTGTTGAACGGTAATGAACATGGGTTGAAATTTTCTTTTTCTTATCAAAAATCTTCCATTGAATTTTTGGATGTACAGTTTTATGTGTTTGAGAACAATTGTGCTTAATTTAGACCATATAGAAAGTCCACTGTTATTAACTTCCTGCATGCTGACAGCATGCATCCTCCCCATTTGATTGAGTTCCTTCCTTACGGACAATTTAAGCATATTTTACAGAGCACCTCTGATGGCAATTTTAAAGATATGTTTTACAAGAAGTTAGAGAGAGGTTCTTTGTAAGGGGCTACTAGAAGGCTGTTTTGAAGAAGACCGTGGATAAATTTGATGCTAATTTGAAAGGCAAAAACTTCATCAAAAATACTAGCATTAAGAAAGGAGAAAGTGAAGTGTTGGATGGAAGAAAGGAGGTGTATTTTGTTACAAAATATTCTCCTTTTTCCTGTGTTTTAATGCATGTGGTTTGGAGCTTATGGCATTTGGTTTACCTGGATGAGTCAGTAGGGCATTTGTTTGCTAGATGGATTACGTTTTCCTATGGACATTTTTTGAATCATAAAGAATTGTTAAACTTAAGGATTCAGAGTCCTCTTAACGTAGATGTGTGGTCATTTAGATGTGGCCATTGTAAAGTATGTTGTCAGGTCAGGAATTTATCTGGGACTGTTATTAATGGAAGAAAGTTTATGTCAAGGAGGAGGTTTCATTGCTGTTCATGTGGTGTAGTTTATATTGGGGGCTGTGGTTGTAGGCGTACGAAGTGGAATGTAGGACAAACTAAAAAGATGGTAAAGGTGTGTATTATAGAGCATTTGGGTGACATTAGAAACAAAAATATAGAGAGTCCTGTGGCAGAGCACTTTCACAATGTCCATGCAGGGATTGGTCAGAGTTTCTTTTTCAGTGTGTTGGCACAACCTATGGTGTATAAAGGGGGTGACTTTGCAGGTATGTTCAATGAATTGGAGACCAAACTCATTTTGAATTTTAGAACCCTCTACCCCAAGGGTCTTAATTTGGAAGTTAATTTATATTAAATTTATATTAAATCTATTAATAGGATCTTTAGAGCAAGCTTTGGTGTATTCTATAATATTAAATGGATTGCTTTGCTTGAATAAACTAGGAAGTTGCTTAAAAAGTTTTTTTTGATTTTTGTTTGGGTGAGGTGATATTGTATTTTGTCATAACCTATATCTACAAACATGTTAAAAAACCTTTTATAGTTCAAAAACATCTTCTCACTCGGATGTCACTTCAGTTGCTCTGACGCATTGCCCTTTCACTACATTTTTTTTTAAAGAAAGGGTGAGAACTCGTAAAGTATAAGTAACAATTATTAAAAGTAGGTTTCCAATAAATCTGCGACTTGAAGCCATTACTGTAAGTGTTTATATTTTACTTTACATTTTTTGACTGGGAGTGTCTGACTGAGCCATAAGCCCTTTTTCAGATGCCCAGGGAGAAAAGTTCCAGAATAATTCAATTTTACAATTACAATGCAGTTTAAGACCTAATACAGTAATCAATAATACTTGAAAGACAAAATCAAAAAATGCCAACAGTACTGTTACAATTTTAGATAAGATGACTAAGAAGTTACAAGAGAAGCAAAGGTGGGTTGATATTTATGCTTGTTATGTAACACAAACTGTACCAGTATCCTGGGAGGTATAAGCAGCTTAGGAATGAGAAAGAAAGTGAAGAGGTGGATAGGAGATAAAGGAAGGAATAGATAAATAAGGATAAGGATGATTATGAGAGATAAAAGTAAGTAGAGAAAAGAATGATGGGTAGTGTGTTAGAAAGGATACATTCAGGGAGGCTGAGAACAATTGCAGATCTAGGGCCTTTAGAAAGTACTTTTTTGTGGCCAATTTAAATTGTTTGGGATGTGTTAGGGATCTTATTTAAAGTGGAAGTTTGTTTCATGCTAAAGGTGGGTGGTAGCTGTATATGTTACATCCAGTTTTGGACTTGGATTTGTATATTTATAATAGATCTTGGGTTGAGCTCCTGAGTTGCCTTGTGTGAGAATAGTGGGAAATGACGGGGCTTAGAGCTGGACAGAAGGCTGGCTGGTACAGAATGGAGTGTATGATTTGGAGCTGGGAGAGGAGAAGCTGGTGAGGTAGTTCAAGACACTTTAGCTATTTTAGGGAGAGGCAGTGGTGGAATTTATAGGATTGTTGAGCTGCAAATCTAGCTATCTTGTGACAGGTTGACTCAAGCTTAGTAAGTAGGGTGGAGTTGAGATTAGTGAGTATTTGGGAACAATATGTTAAGCATGGTAGAAGATAAGCATGTGTGTGTAATCCTGGCTTCAGTGGTGAGAATTTTTTTTTATTTCTATACAACAGTCCTAATTTCTGATGAGTTTTTCTAATGCAGTTATTTATATGGAGGTCATATTTCAGCTGACCATCTATGGTAATGGTGAGGAGTTTTGTGCTAGATTCCACTTCAATAAGAGTATTATTTAGGGACTTTATGGTGAAGGAAGATTTGATGTGATGAGCTTTTTTGGGGAGAGACAGTAACAGTTTTAATTTTTTAGGGTTGTGGATGAGGTGATTATTGGAGAACCATGTCTCAACTGAGTTGAAGGATGACTGAGTAGCTGTTAGAAGCTCAGAAGGAGAGTTGGAAATGGTGATGACTGTAGAGTAATCAGCGTATTGGACTATGGAAAATGATGTGCAAGAAGAATAGAGTAAGTTGGTGAAGATATTAAAAAGTAGTGGTCCAAGTATGGAGCCTTGGGGGACACCCATTTTTACTGGAGGGGGAGAAGATAGTATAGAGTGCCATCTCACTGATTGCAGCCTGTCAGAGAGATAGCTGGAGAACCATGTAACTCTATCTGGGGAGGAGCTGAGATCAGACAGTTTGTTCAGTAGTAGAGAGTGGGAAATAGTGTCAAAAGCCTTTGAGAGATCAAGAAATAGACAGGACATAAGTTTATCATCATCTCTGGTTAAGGAAATAGTGTTGAAAAAGGACATTAGAGCTGTGGGGGTACTATGTTTAGGTGGGAATCCATGCTGTGAAGGAGTGAGTAGTTTTTTCCTTTATGAGATATTGCATAACTTGTGTATGTATGCATTTTTCTAAGACTTTTGATAGAGAGGAGAGGATAGCAATAGGCCTGAAATTTGAGAGGAGTCACCTCCTTTATGAATAGATAGAGTGTAGAATTGTTTCCAAACTGATGAAACGATTGATTATGATAGATACAGGCTGAGCAAGAGAGTGGACAGCTATATACAGAAAATATGAAGGGATATTGTCAGCAGATACAGAGCATGGTTTTAACTTGGAGAGTAGAGTTTTAATGTAGGTAGTGGGAACAGGTTTAAGGGAGAAAGTGTCAGTGAAGTTGGCAGTAAGAGAGAGGGTTCAGAGCAGCTAGGAGGATTGGTATTGGAGGAGTTGGGGTTAGAGTTAAATAGCTTGGATACTGATTCAACAAAACAGGCACTGAAGGTGTTAGCTGTCACTTCAGGAGATGTGTCCCGGTAATTCATGTTAGTATTACTGATGTGAGAAGGAACACTTAAAAATGTTGTTGTTCCATTCAAAATATGTTCAGCCTGGATGTCAGAACTTTCCCAAAGGATGAAAATATTATCCAAAAAGCACAAAAATAATAATATATTCTGATAAAAATCCCAATAAAAAACATGCCACCATTAGTAAGTTAGCATAAATGGGTGTAGAAGCTGCGCCCATCACTACTCCCTTAATCTGTTTGAATAATTCATCTTTGAAATACACACAGTTATTATTATTGGAGCGATTAATTATCAGTTTTCTGTATTTTCTTACTGTACTTAACTGTTTTCCATCTAAATGCAGATTTTCCAGCATTTATTGCTATTTAAAAGCTTGTTTTTTTCACATATTGTACTTATTTGACTGCATTTTTAAAAAGTTGTTTTTTGTTTAAATAATTTAAATGTTTGTCTGACTATTGTGCAACACTGTATGTACCTTTATTGCAATTTGTTCTAGTATAGATAATATATCTTTACATTTCTGTATTACTGTATTTGTACTGTATACTGTATTTGGAGCTTTTCTCCCCGGGCCTCCACTGAAAACGGGTCCCCGGTAATCAAACTGGAAATAAATAAATAAATAAACTGTTGTAGGCTACACGCAAAAGTGTGATTGTCTTTTCTGATCATTTGTAGTTCTTTAAAGCCATTTTAAGTGTATTTTTTACTGTTTTTGCCTTATCTTTTCAAAAAAAAAAAAACAAGAAAAAATTAGTTCAGTTTCAGGCTAGTGCTGAATTCAGGGCTGTGTTACAAGTTTCTTAGTTGCCCATACCTTACTTGGATAGAAGGAAGTTTCTCTGTTCACCTGTGAGAGAGGGGAGCATTGAGCAGCCTATTTGTCTCTGAAGGAGTGGTTCCAGCCCAGAAGTTAGTAGTTTATTGGCCATTTTGGGCTAATTTCTATCTCTTTCATTTCCCTGCTATAAAAACTGCATTTGCACGGTTTTGTGCGCCGGGCAACGCCGGTTAGGTAGGGTTAAATTATTCCTGGCTCCACTAAGTCTCCTTTTCAGTTTTTCCCTTGAAACTAGTCTAACACTCAACCTAAGCACATAAAAAGCATCCTACAGCCCAGCACTTGCTCAGACCTAATAGCAAGCAGTAATATACCCTGACACTTGATTACCCAGCAGGACAAGGCTCTTTATTCACCCCTCACCATCCAAGCGACTAAGCAGCTCACTCTACTATTCAGGCAGGACCAAAGGGCAATTTCAGGTGTACTCTCCAGTCCAGCTGGTGAATCTGGGTATCCTGAGGCAGTGTAACAACTGCCTCATGTACACAGACAACCCTCTCCTCCTACTGCAAAACACTAACATATGCGAGAGATGCAATTATACAGCCAAACTGGAGGCTAAGATCTCTCCACCGAAGACTGGAACAGACAGTCAAGAAGAGAAGGTTAACACCTGCACCACAACTCCAGCAATACATAGACCTACTAAACCAGCACTGGCAAAAAATACACATAAATACACAAAATCATACTCGGAGGCTCTAAATAAAAACCTGCAAAAGCATCAGAGACCTCCAAAGCAGACACCCAAACAACCTGCACCTCCCATCACAAGCCAAACACATAAAACACAAAATCAGTGTGCCACACAATCACAGCCCTTAAGGCAAAATAACATACCTAACACACTAGTAATAGGTAACTCTACAGTCATGCGCACTGATGTCCCACTCTCTAGGCTGGACAAGCAGAAGGTTACTGTTAGTTGCCTGTCAGGAGCCAGAATCTGCCACATAACACAAGCACTCAGGTCACTCCAGAACAAGTACAAATATGACTGTCATTGTTCATGTTGGTGTGAATGACCTGAGACGTACCTCCCTGGACTACATGAAAAGAGACATGGAATAGCTCTCTGATCATATAGCCCAGGCTGGTATGACCCTGACCCTGAGTAGCATCCTGCCCTCACCAAGTATGATACCTCAGTATAAAGAAAAAAATGATCAATTTCAACAATTGGCTAAGCTTCTGGTGTCATTCAAAGGGGATCTAGTGTCTGTCAGCCTGGAACGACATGCTCAGCAAGCCACGTTCTTTCGCAAGAGACGGCTTGCACCTGTCACCCCTAGGCTTTTGATTACTGGCCAAGGCTTTTCCTGCCCCCATAGTGCCTTTTTTAGGCAAGGCTCAAAAGTCAAACCCACCTACGTAAACAGCACAATTAACAAAAAAACTGAGGGTTATGCTACTCAATGCCAGGAGTTTAAATCTCAAAATGCACGCACTCGAAGCACTCCTCAGCATTGAGAATGTCGACATCTGTGCAGTAACTGAAACCTGGTTCAAGGCTGCAGAGAGCACCCCAGCACTACCGGGCTACAACTCATACCACATTTTTCATCCATAGAACACGGACCGAAACACAAAAGGAGGGGGTGTATCCATATTCATCAACGATACATACACCTCCATTTTAGTGGTGCAGCAAGATACCTCTGTGATCATCCATGTGCAACTAACATCAGGCAAATCTGCAAGGCAAATTGTGGCCTGCCGCAGATCAGCCTCCATGACCCAGGACCACCATTCTATCTTTCTGGAGACACTGGAAAACATGAAGGTCCTACCAAACACCCTGATATTGGGTGATTTCAATTGCCCTACCATTAACTGGGAAGACTACTCAAGTACAAATTCCCAGGTCTAGCACTTCCTGAAATTCATCAACTCAAATGCCCTGGATCAGCTGGTAAACTCCCCTACCAGAGGTTAAAACATATTGGACCTTGTCATCACAACATGAGCAATAGGTGTTCCACACCGGAAGCCAACCTGTCACTGGTTAGATCAGACCATAAACTAATCACTCTGGATGTCCACACCCCACCACCACCACCACTCCCAACTAAGGAAACCACAGTAAAAAAAATTCTAAAGCAAACTTCACCTTACTTAACAGAGAGGCGGTAAGTTTTACAGCCCCCTCGCTAAAGGATAATGCTGTCCAAGATGCAGAAACATTTACAAATGCACTCTATGAGCACCTACAAGGATGCATGGATCATGCCATCCCTAGCAAAACCAAGACTCACTCCTCTAAGAGAAGGAAACCAGTCTGGTGGACCCCTGCCATAAACAGGCTATACAATAGAAGGAGGAAACTAGTTCAGAAAAAAAGCAAATCCCAAGAAGGAAAGACATCCCTGATCAGTATCAGTAAGAAACTAAGGTCCCTCATAAAATCATCCAAGGCTAACTTTGAAAGAAAAATAGCCAAGGATTCAAAAGATAACCACAAAGACTTCTTTAGCTATGTTAAGAATCTAAGTGGCAACTCGCAGATATGCACTGAACTAGTGCAAAATAGCACAAAATATACTGAACCTACTGATATTGCCAACATCCTGGCAGATAGATTCAGTGCAAACTTCACCCTCCTCTCACCCACAAAAGGGCTCACAACAATACCAGAAAAGTGTAGTGTCCCAGAAATCACAGAAGCACAGGTGAAAACAGCCCTTTCTAAAGCCAAAAACACAGCGTCAGTGGGGCCGGATGGTGTCCTAGGCTGCATTTTGCAAGAACTACAGAATTAACTAACCCCCCACCTAAACACGCTGTTCAACCTCAGCCTCTCCACAGGCTATGTGTCCATAGAATGGTGCACAGCAAAGGTTATTCCACTCCACAAAGGAGGGGCCACAACTGACCCTGGTAACTATTGCCCCTGGTCTGCAAGGCTATGGAGCGCATCATCATGGAACTCATTAACAAAGACATTGGGAACCTCCAAACACTTGACCCAACCCAGTTCGGCTTTGTTAAGGGCAGATCATGCCTAGTAAACCTGGTTGACTTCTTCGAGATAGTCACCAAGGCCATAGATAAGGGAAAGGTGGTTTACACAGCCTACCTTGACCTTGCCAAGGCTTTCAACATCATTCCTCACTCGGTATTACAGAAAAACTCACCAGCCTGAACATAAACCCCTACGTCATGAGATGGGTTGCCAACTGGCTTACAGACTGAACTCACACAGTAAGAATAGCGGGCTGCAGGTCCGACTCCAAACCAGTCACAAGTGGTGTCCTGCAAGGCTCAGTCCTGGAACCCCTACTGTTTCAGCATATACTTCTCAGACATACAGGCAAATACAGGAGGACTATGGCTAACCATGTTCACCGATGACTGCAAACTGGGAGCCATAATTGACTCTTCAGCTGACACGGACATCCTCCAAAAGGGCCTTACTGAGATGGACACCTGGTGTCAAAGTCATGGCCTCAAGCTAAATGCCAAAAATGCATAGTCATCCCATATGGGAAAAAACAAAACACCCACAAATTACCACATAGGTGGCAGCCCCCTTAATACAGATGAGGTAATAAGAGATCTGGGGACGCAGGTAAATAGTAATCTCTCCTTTGACAATCATATTGCCAAAGTAGTTAAGAAATCCTTCTATGTGGCCCATCTAATTACTAAAGGGTTCTCATCTAGAAATAAAGAGGTTATAGTGCCCCTCTTCTCGTCACTTATCAGACCCATCATAGAGTACAATGCCTCATTTGGGATGCACCTCACAAGACACTTCCAACAGCTGGAAAGACCACAAAAGTACCTCACCAAGAGGATTATTGACCTTAAACCTATGTCCTATGCAGCCCTACTGAAAAATCTCTGGCTGTACTCAGTGGCATATCGCTTACTCAGAGGTGATCTCTGCCTGACTTACAAAGCCATGTCCTGCTCAGAACTGAAGGACATGCTCCTCTTAAAGAAATCCACGTCACTGGGAGCCACGCCCTCTAATGAGCTAAACCTCGCCACAACAATAAACAGAACATGCTGGAGGGATAGATTCCTGTCACAGAGACTCCCCATGCTTTGGAACAAAATTCCAAACTACATTAGGCAGAACCCCACACTAACACTCTTCAACAGAAACATTGACGAGTGGATAGGAAACAGAAAATACACCCCCTGGGATCACCTCATTTCCTCTGCTTGACAGAGGATCAGTTAATTAATCAATGGGGCAGTTAAAGTCGACACACTCTGGCTAGGCCAGATAGCCTAGTACCTACCTATGAACAAGAGAAATCAAATCACCAATTAAATTAATCCTATCACCTGATAAAAAGTCATAATTAATGAGGCTTTCCTGAAAAAGTTCTAAACCTTCTTCATAAGAAATTGAAGAAAAAAGCTCCACAACATCTACAGTGAGAAATCTTATGTCACTACTCCAAGTCCCCAACTTCTTTTAATAAATGTGGCATCAAATCATAGATGGGTTTTAGCCATATGTCAATATGGATTGCTACTGGCTGTGTTTTGGAACCCTGAGCCACCACTATGAGTCTAATGGTTGATCCAAAATGTCTTTGTGAACTTTTGGAATGCCAAAAATGGATGGCATAGTAGAGTTGAAAATCCTTAAAAATCAAAAATTTCCATGCACAGTTTACTGTTTAATACTAAGTCTTCCAGTCTCAAATCAATATGGTTGTAGGCAATATTAACTTGGCACTTGAAAACAGCAATATAGGTGTCCATATTGTACAAAATGTTCAACATAACACTAGAAAAATCATGAAGTCAAACAAAACTGAGCAACACCCTTTGTCAAGTTTCATGATCCTTAATGAATCATCATGAAGGAATTCATGCATAACATTTCTTCCCTGTTTTGTAAGATTGTAAAAAAGAATGTTTTTTTATTAGAAGGCAACCTTAAAGCATAAAATCATCTCTCACAGCTTTCTCAAATATGTTAATGGGTGAATAGATGGATTAAAAGTAATTTGCTTCTTAACTGGAAGGTCAGTTTTGGCAAAATTGTTACTAGAACTCTCCCTGTTAAATCTAAAAAGCCCCTCCAAATTCAGTTTCCTTGTAAACAATTAAGTTTTACCAAAGCATCAACTAAATGCAACCTCTTTGTTGGAACTAATTTAAAATCTTTTTGAGAGAAAAGGAAATGTTCCTTGGTGATGGTGTGGTTAGTATAATTAACAAATATGTTATCCATTAAATGAAAACAGAAATTGCTGTTCTTGTTGAAGAGGGATTGAAACCTTATCATCCTGCCTGACCTCGTGATGAAAAACTATAGTTGGGGGTGAGGGAGTTAATTCACCACACTGAGTTGTATCAATAAGAAATAAACCTATATCATATTTCTAAAAATAATTCAATACCTCTTCTTTCTGCTCTTCCTCTTAAGGGAAATTCAAGACTGGGGGTAAGGGTGCTAGTGGTCTGTATTGGACCCTGGACCTACTGTCTGCAGGGAATGGCTTGCTAGGCATTCTGACCTGTGTAACATTGGAAAACCCTGAAAGTTGTTGAAGATGTAGGAGGCCCTAGCCCTGCTCCTTCCCTATAGTTGTCTGCCCTTTCCAGAAATTTATCAGAAAAATACTCCCATTCTGAAACCCCATTATGATTATTCCCTTCAAAGTGAAATAAGCCAACCAGCATTGGGTAAGCTTTGTTTTTATATTGTAGAACATCCCTTTTAAATTTTCTTTTGTTTGTTTGTGTCTTTCGGCTTTTCCTGGTTAGGGGTTGCCACAGCGGAACTCTGGTCCGCTAATGATTGGTAGTGGATTTTTCCATACTGGGTTACCAGCCCTGATTTACAACCTTCAATGAAGGCATGCCCCATTCATGTATGCCTCCACACAGAAAACACTCTAGCTGAGAATCGAACAGGACAATGTCTTGCTATGAGGTGACAACGCTATCGCAGCACCACCAATTTTCTTTCGTTACCTTTTAAAATTCCCACTACACTTTTTATCTACACTTTGTAAGGTATCAAAATAAAAATTACTATGCTGATCAAATACTAAATCTTGTTTAATATCCATATTAAGTTTATCAGTTTTGTCTGATAACCTAAGACTGTCAAGTTCATTGTATTTAGTCATCAGCTCCATTAGTTCAAAGCCATGCCCATCAAAAGTATTAATAAAGTCCATGTAAAGTGCTTTGTCACATCTAATTCCAAAGGGAAATTTAAAAACTCATAAACCTTGTGGTACCACTCAAATGTGAAGGCAATACCTTAAATAATTGTTATCCATTTGTAGACTTTTAACTTTCAAAAGTTTATTTCAAACAAGCATTTCTTTTATTGGTAAGCCATGTGGATTTTTTTGTATCCATCACCTAAAGATGTTTTGAACATATGGGGTTGGGTGATGAACTGATTGTTTGCTATAGGGAGTTCCAGATTTTTGCTACTGCAAAGTATAGAAAGTTTTGTGTGTGTCCTGAAGATTACTTTGATTTGTGTATGATACAGAGTTATTTATCATTTGATCTTAAGGGATGTTGTCGGATGTAATTTTGCAGAACTGTACTAAGGAGTGGGCAGGCTGAAGGATTTTTTTAATATTTTTTGTGATGCAATTAGGTAAGATGGTGAGGTAATTTAGTTATTTTAGTATGTTACAGTGGTTGCTTTGGTTGGGTTTGTTTGCAGCAAAGCATGCAATCTTTTTATACCATTACACACATTTTGATTTTAGAGAGGCTTGGAGGTTTGTAGGAATGGCTGCTCCATATACAAGTTACGGTAATAGGTAAGTGCTAGCTAGTGTTAATTCAGGTATTATTTGTGAGGAAGTTTTTGTTCTGAAGAACATTCGTAAATTTTGGTGTATTTTCTTAAATTGCCCTTATAATATGTAGGTTGGATTTTAGGTTGTTAGCTATGGTCATACCAAGTAGTTTATTATGAGATACAACTTAAATGTCAGTGTTTAGGGAGGTAATTTTGAAGTTACTTTTGTCAAGGTTATGCGAGTTGGAAAAAACAGGACAAGTTTGACTTCTTTAGGATGGAGCAGTAACTGAGCATGTTGGAGCAACTTTCAGTGTTTGTAAAGGCTTTTTGTTTTATTTGTTAAAGATGGTTTGGGAGAGGAGGAAATGAAAGTAGTATCATCTGCATGCTGCATGAGAAGGGCTTCTTGTGAGAAGTATAGAGATTGTTAGTGAATATATTGAACTGAAGGGACTGAAAACAAGGCCTTGAGGTTCACCTGTGGTAACTGGCAGGAACACGGATGGGGGCAAAGCCATTTAACAGACTATTGTCTGGCAGGCAAGTATCCTCTTGTTCAGGTGAGAGCAGAGTATGATAGGCCAAGGGAGGACATTTTGTGTAGGAGGTTATTGTGTGATACAGTGTCAAAGGCCTTAGATATGTCTAGGAATGAAGAAGATAAAAATTTACAATTATTCCTAGTTTTGTTGATAGTGGGTAAAATGAATATGAGGACAGTGGTTGGTACTATGTGCTAGGCAGAAGTCCTGTTGTAAGGGTGTCGAGAGAGTTGTTTTTAAGGAGGTATTGAAAAAGTTGCTTGTGGACACTTTTTTCCTGGCAATGTGTCTAAAGTTGGATATTCCTGTCGATAACTCCCTTAATGTAGTGGGGTTATATGATACCTAAACATCTGTTTTTTATCAAAAGGAGAAAAGGCTGTGTCTTCGTATCCAGAAGTTATACAATAAGAGACCCTTCTTAGGGGCTACAGTAATACTAGAGTTTAATAAAGCCTCTGACTTGATTCAGTGGAACTCTGTTTGGGCCAGCATGGAAGTATACCTCTCAACTGTCCAGATTTTCACTGAATGTCTCATATTTTTGGTCTGTATCTCATAAAATTTATGGTTTTCTGGCAAATCACTGGGATGATCTGAGGAGAGAAGTTATTTAATAATGATATAAATTTCAGTTTCAGACTTCAGATCCTTCAGAAAATGTATGTTAAAACAAACCCTGTTAGTTAATCCGTGGTGTTGCAGCAATCGCCTCACAGCAAGAGGTTTTCCCATTCGATTCTCGGCTGGAGCGCCTTGTGTGGAGTCTGCATGTCCTCCCCATGGTCGAGTGGCCTTCGAAAGACATGCGTGAATGGGCATGCTTTCATTGAAAGTTGGGCATGGAGCTGGCACTTCAGCACTGTAAAAATCTACTGCCAATCATTAGCGGACCGGAGTTCCGCTGTGGCGACCCCTAACCAGGAAAAGCCGAATGAAGAACAGACAACAATAAAAATCCAGTGGGGTACTTTAGAGGGTTTCTTGCTTTCCACATATGTATTGCTTTGGTAATATTGACTATAGATCCTGTCTTACATTAGAGACATCAGGAGATGGGAACATATTCAAACAAAGGAAGCTCCTCTCTTCATGGTTCACTAATGACTGTGTGCTCAGCTTCAAAGATGTATGTAAAATGATGAGCCCTAAATTAACACAGTCAGGAAGGCCATAATTCATCTTTCTGGGCAAGAACAGAATACAAAGAAGTCGATGATTTTCCTCTTAATAGATATGCATGGGAACAATTGAAAAGCAGAACATATCTGTCACTCTGTGGTTACAGACTGCAAATTTCTACGAATTTGTATTAACTTGGATATAGACAAGGTGGTTCAAAGCAATACTAAGTCTCTAATTTATTTATTATTTACTTATTTATTGACATTTGATTACTGGGAAAGTCTGACTTGGTAGAAACCCATTTTCAGCAGAGGTTTGTGGAGAAAAGCTCCCAAATTATTACAAAACGTTTTAAGAGAAATAATTTTGCAAACTTCAAAAATAAAAGAAAAACATCTGCAGTTTAAATGTTGTTGCTGTGTCTATAATTATAACAAATAAGCATAATATAAAAAAACATTGGTTAAGAATGGCTACAAGTTATATGACAATCATTTAATATTTAGGGACATTTTAGACAGTTTGCAAATAAATTAATGGTAAGTTAGCCAAATACAAACAGGAACTGCAGTGCGAAGTGACGGAAAAACAGGCTTGTGGTATGTTTACAGAGAATGTCAGGGGAGAGAATTAGGTAGCAGTAAGTCAGGAAGGGAAAGTAAGGAGGTATAAGAAATGAAAAGCTTATTCATATTTAGGGATATAGTTTATCCTGGTTTTGAACTAGAACAGAGCCAGATTTTAGCTTGGAAGTCTTTCAGAGTAGTTTTGAAAGATTAGAGGGAGAGTATAGATCTGCTGGATACAGGTATGGCATTCTAAGACTTAGCAACCTTTTACAAGTACAGACAATGCCCAGCAGATTTAATATTGAATAAATATATAGAAAGTAGAACAGCATAGCTGCAATATTGGAAGCTCCCCTTTCTTTACAAGCTACAATCCATAATTTTTTCCTATTACCTAAAATAATATGTCTACTGAGATATATCTCCAATGTTACTTTTTCAAAGTTCATCCCAAAATGCCAAAGGCTGCTGGGCCACTTTTTCTGTGATGGAAAATCACCTTGGGTTAGTAGACAGAAGCTTTTTATGAAAAAGCTGGATGGGGGAGGGGGGTGGCTTCGTCTTCCCAATTTATTTGCATCAGGAATTGCATCTTTTGACTGATTCTTTCATAGGGTAAGAGAATACCTTCAACTGTTACGGGAACTATCTGAAATCTTTCTACATGCAAAAAAAAAAAAACAATAAAGAGAGTCTCTTCCTACAAAATGTGAAATTCTGAAGAATGGATAAGTGGCACATTTCTCAGAAAAAGTTTTTATATGTAAATACTAGGGTCTATATCACGTAATTGAAATATGTATTCACTGAACACAAATCAGCAAAACTCATTTCAGTGAACCTTGACTTTTACAAGGGTTAGGAACCACTCACCCACCAGCACTCTGGAACAGACACCACGCTAAATCAAACCCACCCAGATGGGGGGCTGCTTCCCCAAACCCCCCAACTATATATACCACCTTCGAGAATGCATTACAGTGGGAAGAGGGGAAAAGTTGCAGTGATGGTTAAGCACTTCCTAATATGTATTTAGATTAAATGATGTAGACCTGTAAATACTAGGCTATCAGTCTGCAGGCTATTACAAGCATTGCCAATAATCAGAGATCATATTTGTAACTGTGAGGTAAAGACTTTAACCATTATGTCAGTTTCTCCCCTGGTAAAACACACAACATCTAATACATAATAGAACTGTAATCTGGCTAGATCGTATTAGGGCATATATGCTAAGTCAGTCATTTGCTAGATGAAAACACAGGCTTTATACTGCCTTTGTAGACTTCCAGGGAAAATATCCACAGACAAATCCTAGGTGGTGGCAGTATATTTAAATCTGTGGTGTACTGATGTGGTATAGGAATGACTTTGGCTCAAGCAAATGGCTGGGAATCAAACACGACCACATACCATGAATTTTAAATCATTGTTGAGTACAGAGCTAGAACCTTCCAGAGATAGTTGCATCTCAACTTAAGTAGAAGTAGGAGAGTTATCTGCAACAGGGAATAACTCATATGGAATAGAAAATATGATTGCAAGCATTTAATGATCCAAGGTCCCTCTTAGTTGTTAATTTCACTTTAATAAAAACACTGCTACGACACAATGCTAGAAGTCTAAACCTTAAAATGCACTTTCTCGAGGCACTCCAAAAAATGGAGAACATCGATATCTGTGCAGTAACTGAGACCTGGTTCAAGGCTCCAGAGAGCACCCCTGCAATACCAGGCTACAACTCTTACCACACTTTTCAGCCACCAAAGCAGGACAGAAACACTAAAGGTGGAGGAGTGTCAATATTCACCAAGGATATTCACACCATTAGGCTAGTTGCCCAACACAATGCATCTGAAATTCTCCAGGTGCAACTAACACTAGGTAAGACTGCAATCCAAATTGTAGCTTGCTACAGATCCCCCACCATACCCCAAGATTCTCACTACACCTTTCTAAACATACTGGAAAATATTAAGATAGAACCAAATACCCTAATACTGGGTGATTTTAACTACCCTGCCATTAACTGGGAAAGCTACTCATGTACCAACACCTTTGCCCAACGGTTCTTGGAATTCATAAATTCCAACGCCCTGGATCAACTAATCCATAGTCCCACCAGGGGCTCCAATATCCTAGACCTGGTCATTACCAACATGGGAAATCGATGCTCCACACCTATGGTCACCCCTCGTTAGTCACGTCTGACCATAAGCTAATCACCCTTAACATCCACATCCCACCCCCACCCCCCAGTAAGGAAACCTCCATAAAAAACTTCTCCAAAGCCAACTTCATGCTACTCAAGTCAGAAGTGACAAACTTCATGACACCCATGCAGATGGGAGCTGAATGCTCAGCTGCTGAATCCTACACTAAGGCACTGTACGAGCACATCCACTCATGCATAAATCGTGCCATCCCAAATAGAACCAAGATGCTCTCATCTAAAAAAAGAAGCCAATCTGGTGGTCCCCTGCCATAAACAAACTTTACAACAAAAGGAAGAAACTGTTGCAGAAAAGAGGAAAATCCCAGGATGCAAAAAACTTCCTTACCAGCCTCAGTAAGAAACTGAGATCCCTCATAAAATCCTCCAAAGCTAGTTACGAAAATAAAATTGCCAAAGATTCCAAAGACAACAACAAGGCATTCTATAACTATGTCAAGAATCTAAATGGCAATGCTCAGATCTGCTCTGAGCTAAAACAGAATGGCATTAAATATGCTGATCCCAAGGATATTGCCAATATCCTGGCAGATCGATTCAGTGCCAACTTTACCACCCTCTCACCCCCTAAATGGCCCATCTCAATACCGGAAGATTGCCAAATTCCGGTAATAACGGCCACACAGGTAAAAAACGCACTCTCCAAAGCTAAAAATACAGCATCCATGGGACCAGATGACATCCCGGGCTGTGTACTACATGAACTACAATATGAACTGGCACCTCATCTAAGTGTCATGTTTAATCATAGCCTCACCTCAGGTTTCGTGCCCACTGAGTGGTGCCCAGCTACAGTTATCCCACTCCACAAGGGGGGATCCACCTTGCATCCCGGAAACTACTGTCCCATCAGTCTGACAAGCCTTATCTGCAAGGCCATGGAGTGTATTATCATGGAACTTATAAACAAAGACATTGGCAACCTTCAAACACTGGACCCCACCCAGTTTGGGTTCGTGAAGGGCCAATCTTGTCTCCTGAACTTGATTGACTTCTTTGAATCAGTCTCCAGAGCCATGGACAAGGGTAAGGTGGTCCACACAGCCTATCTAGACCTTGCCAAGGCCTTTGACACCATCCCCCACTCTGGAATCATAGATAAACTTACTAAGCTGGGCATTAATCCCTACGTCACCCAATGGGTTGCTAACTAGTTTACTGACAGAACCCACACTGTAAAAGTAGCCGACTCCAAATCCAACTCCAGACAAGTGACAAGCGGAGTACCTCAGGGTTCAGTCCTGGGACAGCTCTTGTTTGGCATCTACTTCTATGAAGTACAAGCCAACACTAAGGGACTCTGGATAACAAAGTTTGCAGATGACTGCAGACTGGGAGCCATTATTGAATCCTCAAATTATGTGGATACTCTACAAAAGGGCCTTACAGAAACAGATGATTGGTGTCAGAGCCATGGGCTCAAGCTCAATGCCAAGAAATGTATAGTTATCCCCTTTGGGAAAAAAAATGTATCCGTGAATTACCATATAGCTGGCAGTACACTAAACACCGAAAGTTTGATAAGAGACTTAGGGACACAGGTGGACAGTGGTCTCACCTTCGATAACCACATCGCCACAACAGTCAGGAAATCCTTCTATGTGGCACACCTCATCACTAAGGGATTTTCATCCAGAAAAAAAAAGGTCATTGTCCCACTGTACTCATCCCTCATTAAACCCATTATAGAATACAATGCCCCGTTTGGTATGTACCTCTCAAGACATCTGCAACAACTGGAAAGGCCACAGAAATACCTCACTAAAAGAATCACAGGCCTAAAGCAGATGTCCTACGCTGACCACCTTAAAAAACTCCAGCTATACTCTGTCGCATATCGTCTACTCAGAGGCGATCTTTGCTTAACATACAAGGCCATGTCAAACCCAGAGCTGTTGGACATGCTACACTTATAGAAATCCCAATCCCTCAGAGCCACACGCTCCAGGGATCTAAACCTTGTCATCACAATAAACAAAACATGCTGGAGGGATAGGTTCCTAACCCAGAGACTCCCCAGACTCTGGAATAGATTGCCCATACATGTCAAGCAGAGTGCCTCTTTGGTCCTCTTCAAAAGGAACCTTGACGACTGGATGGGAGAAAGGAAATTCACCCCGGGGATCACGTCAGTCGCCCTGCTAGACAGGGGTCCAGGGAAGCAAATAGTGTGGGAAGAAATAGCCAGGGAATTGTTATGGCTAGGCTTGTATAGGCCCTAGGGCTGATAGCCTAGTACCAACCTATGAACCTATGAACCACTTTAAAACTGACAAAGGGCCCCAGTATGATACGGGGGCTCCCTTCATCAAAAGATGGGATTTGTTGCAGATGCTCAAAATCACATGATTTGGACTTGTACTAATACAGCCCACATCTGGTCAAGGCTCATTGCAAGGGTGCATTCAGCCATTGAATTCGAGGAAGATTTGGTTATTATAGCAATACGCAATGACATGGGTGTGGTATATTGAAGATTTACCCATGGCTGGTGTGGTTTAATCACGATGCTGAAGTCCGAGTGATTAAACAAAGTCAACCATGGGTAAATCTTCAATTTATCACACCGAGGAGTAGGTTATTCCTATTATACAGTGACATTAATAAAGGAAAAAAAAATCATTACTTTTCTTAAATAATGTCCTTGTATAATGGTGCAGTGGTGTTCTGCCTTTTTTCTGTATTCGGTGGCTATCTTAACATACTGTGCATATGCATGCTTGCACAGTACATCAATGCTTTGGAAAGGAAGATCTCCATTTTTTTTTTTTTTTTTTAATAAAAATAAATAAATGCCTAAAGTTTGAAATCCAGACCATTGACAAGTAAGAGAGAGAGAGCGGAATGAGAAAACACAAGAAAAATCAGGTACATTTCTTTATTTTTGCATTAAGTAACTTATTTTCCTTGTATTTTCTCTGTCCTGCCTGTCTCATACCTACTTACTGTCTGGATCTCATTTTTTATTATTATTTTTTTTTAAAGCTGAAGAAAAGTGAAAAAGCTGTAGCATATATTATTGGAAAAAAGTCCAGGTGACTGGATTTTTCCATTGGTCTAGGTTCGGATTTACAACAGGGTTGGGCTAACCAATCAGCATGCTACTTTCTGAATGTTAATGGACAGCCATTGTATAATTCTTATTTAGCACCAACCTGTGACATTTCAGGAATGCTTAGTTACTGGATAAGAAGTATACTTTACAGATATCTGACTGTGATTTTTCAAAACTGGAAAGATATTCCATCAAACTGGGTTTAAAGATTTCAGACCATGAGTGACAAACTTTAAACATGGAGTAGTAAGTATTTTGACATGACATTCTGAGCAGATTCTTGGAGTAAACTGTTTTACCAACTAACACAAAAAGAATAAGATTGTCATAATTTCTGGAAAGATTTTACATATCTATTATTAACTATGCATGGAGTATTTATGCTTTGATTATAACATGTTTACAGCAACTGTTTTTCCATTGTTTACAGTGGTTTACTATCACCATTGCGAACTGCACTAGATCAAGAGTGACACTGTCGAAATGCAGTTTTCCACTGGGCAGTTTTGCAAACCCAAATACATCAACTACACCGCATTGAATGGGTAGTGTAGTTTGAGTATTTCAGTTCAGAATCGAGTGGAGATTGCGGTTCAGTGCATAACAGGGAATTAACCCATTTTCTCACTGTAGTGCAATCTTAGATTTGGTATATATAATTTGCAGGGGGTTTAGGGGGTGCATGGGGCAAAATAGTAAAATACATGTATCGTTGACTATGGAATGTCATGGTACGGTAATCTGCTGCATAGCGTGGGAGACTGACGTTACCTCCTGCTATGTCGAATACATTGAACTACAGGAGTCGATGTATTCAGTTTTGACCTGGCCACAATTTTGCTGTTCTGGATTCAGGATTTCAGGTTGACCATGTGACTGGTCAACCCATGCATTTTCAAGGTTTCAATAGTAAACCGTTTACAGTAACTGTTTTTCTGCTATTAGTGATAATTTAAAAAGATACTTGTTTTAATGAATAATTATTTGCATCCTTTCTGGAATATTTAGTGGCTTGAATGAAGATGTTTTCTACAAAAAAAAAAAAAAAAAAAGAGGAAAATAAACATTATCAGAAAAGCAATGCAAGGGGCACAGCAGGTAGCACAGTCACCTTTAGTGCAGAAGGTTGTGGGAACCTTTCCCAGACCAGGTGTATGGGTTGCTATCATTGCAGTGCAGCATAAGGGGGCACTGCATTCCCGAGTGTGTCTCTCTTCAGATGAGATGTTGAACCAAAGTCTCATCTGTTACATGTGGTAGTAGCTCAGGTGGATGTAAAAGATCCCGTGGCACCTGTTGAAAATAGTACAGGAAGTTCCCAAATGTCCTGGCCTAATTCTCCTAGTAAAAATACCAACTTGATGAGAGGCCACTAGCCTGTTGAGACTAGCCCAGTCAAAGGATAAATAAAATAAAATAACTTGATTGTATATATAAATGAAAAGAAAGAGGAAAAGGACCTAAGCCTACAGCCATCATCATGTACAGTTTAACATACAGAGGCACAACAGGAGTACCTATTTAAATAGACAAGCAGGTGCCTAAAGTTCAATATATTGTCTAAATTGGATATATAAATTTTGACTGTAAAATATGTGTAGCTAAGCCACGTTATACTTACAACACAGAGGGTGGCCTAATGGTTAAGGTGTTTGCCTTTCAAACACAAAGTGCAGGGTTTGGGTCTCACAAGAAACAATTGGCTAGGCTTAAAATGGCTTGCAAGGGCAGTTAGCTTAGTACTAATCTATGAAAAATCTATGAAATTTCCTATCAAAACAGCAAATGAAAATTCCAAAAACAATATTTAGCCTAAATGTTGAACGTCAGTAAAATGACATTGGACATACCAGACTTCCGGTTTTGAAAGTCCATATTTCCTTTTACATATTTTACCCCATCCCTGCAAATTATATATACGAACTCTGTGATCACACTACAATGAGGAAAAAGGTAAATTCCCTGATCCTCACTGTACCGCGATTTCCATTCACAATGCCAAACTCATAATAATGAAGCAAGCTTTACTTTCATTGTTATGATTTTGCATTATTCCAGTTCAACATTGTGAAACTTTGAAAACTGCCTTTTAGCCATGCAATATTCCAACTCAAGCCTTCAAAGTTTTGATGGCAAATCATATCTATATATATATATATATATATCACACATAGGTGATCACCCCAAAGGAAAAAAAAAATCTATTTCGTATTGAAAACGGACTACTAAGCTAAACATGATGACCTTGCATATTTGCCCATGTAATGCTGCAGTTATACTAATGACGCAGAGAAACAAATGAAGTATTTTGCATGATAGCACAACTGAGTGAAAGAAGATTTGAATATAAGGGTATCCTCACAATCTAAGAGCAGAGCCTTTCCATCCTAGCCCATCTAAACAAGGGGATGCATGCTGGCACTGATCAGTCATACTGCTTTCGCATTAATGACAGAAGGGGCATGGGTGTATGAAAGTAATACCTTTTTGTAATGAAACCTTACTATTCTTTATAATAAAAGTAAGTAATTCTGAAGGATGTATGCTTATGCCAGCATTCTCTTAGGCATTCCAATCTACTCTGATGCAGCCGTCTATTCTTTTTTACCTCTTCAGAAGCTATAGTCATAAAAAAGGCATTATGTAATATTTGTGGATGGCACACAGTAACAAGTTATATGTGTAGCTAAGCCACGTTATACTTACAACACAGAGGTGGTGATCCCAGTTTAATTTCATCATCCCTTCGGTGGAGGATATCAGGATTGTACTGCCTCATATCACTGTAATGTAGCTGTGCTGTTCCCTATGTGTGGGATACCAGTCACATGGGTGACAGCCTGGTCCTAACAATTCCAGGCTTCAGCCTTATACTGATGCCCTTGACAGCCATTCTGCAGTATCTTCTGGCTGTAATCCTTCTGTAGGAGGTCCAGAAATATGTTGAACTCCTCCTCAGACCACATCTGTGCTGTAAAAGGATCACTAACCTCTCCTTCTCCAGGTATGATGTCTCACCCTGTCGGATGACAAGGTCATCATGCATGGCCTGTCTGACACACAATGGTGGATATGGATGGGCACTTCATTTGTGTAAAGGATGGCAACCTTAGAAAATATAGATACTCTGTTATTACATTTTACAATAGGTGTTAAAGCATGCTATGAAAGTAACAATGCACTACAGTGACTCCATGCCCACTTGGTTAAATATGGAGTGGCACTTCCCCCACCCAAAAGCATAGGCTGACTACATGTATGCAGTGCTGCCTGCTGGGACTCAGGCATATGCACAACATTGAGTAGAAATGTTCATGATGCTTATCAGGTGTTCTTCTCAAGCAAATGTGCTATTAATGGACAGAGGCAGGTCCTGAGTGCTTTTTACCATGCATGGGTCCCCTCAAATTATGTATGGTATGATCCAAGTTATTCTCATTGGGGTAATATATAACTATCGACCATGGGATACGTTATTTCAATTACAAAATAAGAAACTGGCTAGGCTTAAAATGGGCTGCAAGGGCAGCTTGCCTAGTACTTAACTATGAACCTGTGATCCTAGTTGAGAAATATTAATGTGCTGAGCTCTAACTAGTATAATCATCATACCAGGAGTAGTGAATTTGCATGATGTCTGTGTGATGAGAAGCACAGAGCTTTATCTTGCTGTGGAAGAAAACACAGCTGCAAGAGTTTGATTCCTGACAAGGTTAATTGTGGACAACAATTTCATCAGCCTAATATACCTGTCATAACAAGTTAATTTCTACTTGTTTCTATTCCAGTTATTTCTATTATAAATGCTTTTACCTTCTTTTGAACCTGCTGCCTATAAGGGATGTCAATTTGCCAATGTGTTAGCAAAATTAATTGGGGGAAAATTGCAATGGTACAGCAGTTAGCAGCCTGCAGAATTGTTAAGCGGTGTGGGAGACACAGCCCTGATCTCATATTCTGAGTACTGTTCAATATTATTTGAGTGATATTTGCCTTGCACATATGTAATTAGTCCCAATATTTGTGACAGTGTTAGTGCAATTGTCATGTGTGCTTGGTCAGTTACACTTCTGTGATTGTTTTGTAGAAGATATATAGTCAGTAAACCTAAATACCCAACATTTACTTAGAAAGTGTGGATACAGATGTGTGTCAGGCCCAGATACAACATATTATAATGCTCAGGAAAGTAGTGTTAGGATTTGCAACTCATGCAGGAACAAGGATGCATATAAAAAAATCTACTGCATCAACATCCACCTATAAACCCACATTCTCCAGTGCTGAGAATAAGGTGATACTCCAGGCTCTATCTCCATGTCCAATGGCTCTTTGATAGCCATTCAACCCACCAGCTGTACTGCGATAATACCTGGGCTGAGATTATCAACTATGTGAATGCTATGGGTGTGCAGGATCATGGGTATGAAATGGTCTGCAACAGGGCCACAGATATGATCCATGGTGGTACCAGCAGAGCAACAGATGTGGCATGGAAACATAGAGCAATGGGTAGGGTGGCTACTGAATGAACCATTTGCATGGAGATGGAGGAGTTCCTGGCCTCTCACAAAGGGAGTACCACTTTCATAGAGTCTCATATTGAGGTGTTGGATATTGCAGCACACCTGGAAAGGCCCTGAACAGTATACAGTTGGATGCCCTGGGTATGCAGTCCTATTTCATTGCATTAATACCTGCAAGTTTTCTTACCTCTTAGTCATTGTAAAAGTTCATTAGATTTGTCTGACTTATGGTATAAAGGTACATCAGGGATTCAACAGCCACCACCATTTGCACAAGATATAGCTGTGCGTATTACATTTACTTCTGTTCATAGTTGTCAAAATCTCAGTTGCATGTCTAGTTGTGGTGCTGGTCATACTTACACTGGATATCTGTGCTTCACTGTAGTCACTGGTGATTCTTTATCCAGGACTGCCCTTATCTGATGATGGAGGATCTGTGACCTCTGACACTGATGGTGGGGACGAGCTGGTATAGTCATGGGGAATAGACATTAATTAACACAGGGAATGTGACCACTATATTCCCAACACAGACCATGGACACAGTCTCTATGTCTATGTATACCATGGCTATATAAACAACATTAGAGAGAGGGCAGGTTGATGGGGATGCTATTGATGAGAGGAAATGTGCTGACCCTGAGTAGACAAATGTCTAAATCTATCTCTAGCATTCATGGACAGCGATGTCCACACAGGAGGGTTGATAATTGTCCATACTGGAGACATGATTACCGCCTCCCCTTAGGTTGGTATGTCATTGTCCACCATCCAACATATATGCAGGGCCATCTTGGAAGCATAAGCTAGTGCCACCACAGTCATGGTGGAGATAGTAAGGGTAATGCAATGTGTGCATGCTGACCTATGGAAGTGGAATCCCCTCCATATGTGATTGCTTGGATAGATTGAATGACACACACTGGAATATGTAATGTCGTCTCTGGTGTTCCCACCAGGGGCAGGAGGCTGTTCTCTGAGTCAGTCATCAGGCAGATCCACCGATTTTAGCCAAATTGGCCATGGATGCCTGAGGATCCTGCTTCTACAGTACAGGCACTTTCACAGTAACATTGGTGTAGGTCTCCTCTCTTAGGAGAGAACATCCTCATGCTCATAGCTGTCACCATGCTGGCACATTTCCTTGCAGAAGTCATTTGAGGCCATGTGTTATCTACCAAGAATTGTGGTACATCAAGTGCAACTCCTGGCAGAGACAGCTCTCATTGGTAGGGGTAGGGTTGGGTGATGAAGCCTCTGCCATGCATGCCTTGGACCTTTCCAGTAGGCCAGATCACAGTACTATGCCATCTTCTGAGACTATGACCCTGCAGACCCATGCTCACATATCACCACAGCCCCCAGCACATCATACACATCCACTGACTCTAGCCCTTCTTGACAAAAAAAAAAAAACCTTATTTTGGTTCCAAGATTCCACTTTTAAACACTTTTATTTTTATTCTCCTCAGCATCCACACTGTCCTGTATAGACAGTACTCAGCATTCAGACTTTCATAGGTTCATAGAATGATACTAGGCTATTGGCCCATAGGCCCTTATAAGGCTAGCCAAGAATTTTGCCCAAATTCCCACAAAGTCAGCACCTGTTCCCCTGTCCAGCAGGGACACAAGTGGGATCCCAGGGGTGTATTCTCTGATTCCCATCCAGTGGTCCAGGTTCATCTTAGAGAGGGGATAGGGAGGTACTCTGCTTAACATGGAAAGGGAGTCTGTTCCACAGATGTGGGAGTCTTTGGGGCACAAATCTATCCCGCCAGTTCTATTAATTTTACAGACAAGGTTGAGGCTTGCATGTAGGTTGCACAAGTGGAGTTTGACTTAAGGATATGCAACAACTCCATCAAGGCTGTGTCTGAGATGCCCTTGTATGCCAGACACGGGTCACCTCTGAGCAGTCTGCATGAGACTTGAGCAGAGGGACAGGGCTTTTAGCCTACCTGTATAGGATAGGTATTTGAGACCCTGGATTTTCCTTTGAAATGTAACCATACCTCTCAACTGTACAGGTTTCGCAGAATGTCCAGATTTCTGCCTCATATTTTTGGTGTGCTCCTAACATCTGTTCCTTTCTCACAAGTAGCTGACGACTGTAGTCATTACATGATAACATACAGTTGAGTTTAAGACTCCACATCCTTCAGAAATTTCATGCTGATGCAAAACCTATTATTCTATCAACTTTCTAAGTTTGTAAGAGTAATATTTAAAATCTGCCCCTATTTGTCCCCTCATCATTTTAGGCTTTGCCCAGATTTTTTGCTCTAAGAGGTTGGGAGGTATGAATGTAACTCAGAGTCACTTAACAGCACAACAGGTCTGGCATCCCACTACAGTTTTTGTACAGCAAGAAATATGAAATCTGATATCTGGCATTACTGACTTACTATAATCATCTATGATTTCTAAGGCAAGAAAAAAAGGAGGGAATGTTTTGACAATTCAGTGACAGGTATGGGTTATGTAGTGTGTGTGTGTGTGTGTGTGTGTGTGTGTGTGTGTGTGTGTGTGTGTGTGTGTGCGCACATGTGCATGCATGTGTTGGACACTGTATATTTGTCTTGGAGAGTGAATGATGGGGAATGGCTGTGCCAACATGTCCAATAATGAGGTATTTTCCTTATTGCAGCTAATGTGTTTCTGCATCACAACATTCTACATTACAGAAACAGTCCTTTTTTATCACAGCCCCTAGCGGGAGCCCAGGGTTTCTTGCTGAATCCTCAGGAATGTTTCATAAAGTAAATTGTAGTCAGGAATATCTAGCTACAAAAGCAGTGCTATACTAGCAATGTCCACTTAACCATGTAAGGTACAAAATCACTGGCGTGTTTAATGTATAGCACTCATCACAAAAGACTTATAAGAAGAGTATTTACTATGCTAGTGTCTTTATATGTTCATAGGTTCATAGGTAAGTACTAGGCTAGCTGCCTTTGTGGGCCATTTTAAGTCTAGCCAGTTTCCCTTTTTGTGCTCAAATTAACCTGTCCCATATATGAATTAACATATCCCAGCCTCATAGCACAGAAGTTAAAGTCCATACTTGCCAATCAGGAGACTTGGGTTCAAAACCAGGTTGGAGCACAACTAAACAACAGCAGTATCTGTACAGAAGAAAGGATCGGCAGTCTACTTATATAACATACACACCCCAGCTTAATTTAGTTAAGGATTGGCTTTACCCATCTCATAGTCAATAGGTAAATATTATCCCTAACAAGAATAACTGGGATCATACCATAGATAATTTGTGGAGATCCATTTATGAGATAAAGCATTTAGGAGCTGCCTTTATCCATTAGTAGTACAGGGGCCAGTCCTAGAGTAAATTTTCTGTTTCTCATCCATAGATCCAAGTTGCACTTGAATACGGACAGGAATGACCTTTGTTTTATGTGGATGGGGAATTGGTTCCAGAGCAATGGTATCCTCTGTGAGTATACCTGTCCCTCCAAATCATTCTGTTGGTGTTGCAGAAGAGGTTTAATCTCTAGACTGAGCATTTCTGATAACATTTGACTTGCTAATGTGCAATAAATGTATCAGTATTCGGTTAGAGGATGCCTTGTATGCACGTTTTAGCAGTCTGTTGGATACCAAAGATAGCGACACACATATTTATATAATAAAATACATTATATTAATTCTAAATTTTCCTTGTGTCTTTTATCCAGATTGTATTAAGATGTTCTTTCTTCTACTTTATCTTTCAGATAAATTTCCTTCACTGCGGCATCATTTTAATTTGTAGGAGAAGAATGCCTTTATAACAAACACAATCAAATATATCTTGACTATCGCTAACCTTTTCTTCAGTAGGCGATCATCTCTGCCTTTAGGCTGAATCACAACTTC
This sequence comes from Protopterus annectens, assembly GCF_019279795.1. NCBI lineage: Eukaryota > Metazoa > Chordata > Ceratodontiformes > Protopteridae > Protopterus > Protopterus annectens. The sequence goes on from NC_056729.1 coordinate 707,265,913, forward strand.
ATTGTTATGTATACAATGTTGTATAATGCTTTTAACATAATAATAACATAAGCTGAAACTGGCTATGTATCTGCCATAATTGCAGTTCCAGGCAAGCTATTATCTGAAACACATTTATTTGTTTATTCATTTATCTGAAAAACATGTTTGAACAAAGTGTTCATTTTCATTGCTTTTATTATACAAAGGCTACCCATGAAAGTTAAGCAATAGAGAAGGGGAAAAATGCAATTATCAGTATCTTTGCATTAAGCATATCAAAAGAAGACCAGTACAACTGATATATGTATTAGATGAGGCTGACAAAAGTATGGCTTTGAGTAACAGTAGTGCCTCTGAGATGGAAGTATTTCACTTGTTTAATAGTTATTAAGAAAATGCTGTAATCACAGGTTTATATTGATCAGAAACTTCATTTAACAATACATTGCAGACATTGTTCAGCATTATCACTGGAGATCTTTGACTCACATTGAAAATGGCATCATTTGGACTTCAGGAAGATGATTTCATGATAGCCATGATACCATGCTTACAACACTTATATCTGCTTATGATAAGTTGTGACTACTGTTACATTGCTAATTCTGTATTACAAGAAACACTGTTGACTTCTGTCCTAAGGATAGCAGCAATACATTCTGGGCATGCAGTCATACAGACTGATTAATCTCACTCCATTAACATGATGCATTTGCATATAAAGTAAAAGCAGCTCTCTAACTTGTTTTTGTTGTGCTAGTATAAAATAAACAGTGTTAACAGAAAGAAAGTAAAATGTCTTATAGGTTCATAGATTCATAGGTTCATACTAGGCTATCTGCCCTGGGGCAATTATAAGCCTAGCCCGATTCTGTATGGCTTACGCCACCCCTTGATTTGAGTATACTGTGCCCTTTTTAAGGTTTAGCTTACTGTGCCTTTGTCTAATAGTGACACGGGAGTAATCCCTGGGACAAACCTACGATCCCCCATCCACTTATCGAGATTCTTCTTGAAGAGATTCAGTGAGGTGCTCTGCCTCACATGAACTGGAATTCTATTCCAGAGCGAAGGGAGCCTCTGGGTTATGAACCTGTCCCTCCAGCAAGTTCTATTTATTTCTGTGCTGAGGTTCAAGTCCCTCGAGCGTGTGGCTCTAAGGGATTTAGATTTACTGAGGTGGAGCATGTCCATTAATTCTGGATTTGACATCGCTTTGTATGTCAGGCATAGATCGCCTCGAAGTAGGCGGTATGCAACTGAGTAGAGCTGGAGTTTTTAACCGAGCAGCATATGGCATCTGTTTGAGACCCTTGATCCTCTTGGTGAGATACTTTTGGGGTCTTTCTAATTGCTGCAGGTGTCGGGCAAGGTACATCCCAAAAGGGGCATTGTATTCTATGATGGGCCTGATGAGGGATGAATAAAGGGGCACGATTACCTCTCTTGATCTAGATGTGAAACCCTTCATGATGAGGTGAGCTATGTAGAAGGTCTTTCTAACCACTTTGGCAATGTGGTTTTCAAAGGAGAGATTGCTATCAACTTGGGTCCCCAGGTCCCTAATAACTTTCTCTGTACTTAAAGGGTTTCCGCCTATGTGGTAATTTGTGGGCACATTGTTTTTGCCAAAGGGTATGACTATACATTTTTTAGCATTTAGCTTTAAACCATGGCGCTGGCACCAGTTATCTGTCTCTGTGAGACCTTTTTGAAGGATGTTTGTGTCAGCTGGAGAGTTGATTATGGCACCCAGTTTGCAGTCATCTGCGAACTTGGTGAGCCATAGTCCTCCCACGTTTGCCTGTACCTCGGAAAAGTATATACCGAACAAGAGTGGTCCCAGGACAGAACCCTGTGGGACACCATTTGTGACCGGTTTCGAGTCTGACATGGCTCCAGCAACTCTCACTCTGTGGGTTCTGTCTTTGAGCCAGTTTGCAACCCATATTGTGACATAGGGGTTTATATTTAAGCTGGATAGCTTATCTATGATGCCCGAGTGGGGTATTGTGTCAAATGTCTTTGCAAGGTCCAGATAGGCTGTGTGGACTACCTTCCCTTCATCTATGGCTTTGGTGACTGTTTCAAAGAAGTCAACCAGGTTCAAAAGGCAGGATCTGCCCTTGACAAAGCCAAACTAGGTAGGATCTAGTGTCTGTAGGTCCCCAATGTCTTTGTTTATGAGCTCCATGATGATCCTCTCCATAGCCTTGCAGACTAAGCTAGTCAGGCTTATGGGGCGATAGTTTCCAGGGTCCGTAGAGGCTCCACATTTGTGGAGTGGGACCACTGTTGCTGTACGCCATTCTGTGGGCACATATCCTGTAGTGAGGCTGAGATTGTATAGCTGTTTTATTTGAGGGATTAGTTCCTCTTGTAGTTCATGTAGGACACAACCTGGGATGCCATCTGGTCCCATGGAAGCAGTGTTTTTTGCTTTGGAGAGGGCAGCCTTCACCTGAGCATCTGAGATGTTTGGGAGGCAGCTCTCTGCCGGGATAGATACTTGCTCTTTGGGGGGGAGGGGGTGGAGAAGTTTGCACTGAACCTGTCTGCCATGATATTGGCAATGTCTGTGGATTCAGTGTATTTTTTGTCATTTAGAATCAACTCAGAACAAGTCTGGGAGTTGCATCCCAGGTTTCTAACATAACTGAAAAAAGCCTTATGATTGTCTTTGGTGTCCTGTGCAATTTTTCTCTCGAAGCTGGCCTTGGAGGATTTTATGAGGGATCGTAATTTTTTGCTAGTACTGATCAGAGATGCCTTCCCTATTAGGGATTTTGCTCTATCATGTAGTAGCTTCCTCCTTCTGTTGTACAGTTTATTTATGGCAGGGGTCCACCAGACTGGACGCCTGCCTTTGGATGATTGGGTCTTGGTTTTGTTTGGGATAACATGATCCATGCATTCCTGGAGATGTCCGTAGAATGCATTTATATAGGATTCTGCAGTTTGGGCTGTAGTTTCCACTGGCCCTGGGGCCTTGAAGGATTCCACTTCGGTTTTGAGAAGTGAGAAGTTCGCTTTTGAGAAGTTTTTCACTGTGGTTTTCTGGGCTGGGGGTGGGGTTGGGATGTGGACATCCAGTGAAATTAATTTATGGTCTGATCTTACCAATGAGGGATATACTTCCGGTGTGGAGCATAGAGTCCCCATGTTGGTAATGATCAGATCTAGTATGTTGTCCCCTCTTGTGGGAGTGGTGACTAGTTGTTCCATAGCATTTGAGTTTATAATTTCCAGGAATCTTTGGGCTAAGGTGCTGGGGCTTGAGTAGTGCTTCCAGTCAATGTTTGGGTAGTTGAAGTCGCCCAATATAATGGTGTTCGGAGAGAACTTCATGTTCTCCAATGTTTTCAGGAAAGCCGAATGGGATTCCTGACTTTGAGAGGGTGGTCTGTAGGATGCTATAAACTGAAAAGCAGTCTTGCCCACTGTTAGTTGCACATGGATGGTCTCCATTATTTTGAACTATCGACAGCTGAGGACATTTGAAATTGGAAGTTAAATTAATTACAAAGGTAAACTAAATTTGAGTTCCAATTGTACAGCTAAATATATAAGCATGTCTTTCAGACAGTCTTAATGGCTAAATTTATATAATGCATGTGTTTCAACTGCTGAACAATCACTGGAAGTGTTGTCAAAGAAAGCAAGCAAATATGGCTGCAACCACAATTTTGGCAATAATGTGTTCAGTTCAACTGGCTATGTCCCAGCAGAATGGAAGACAGCCACTGTCATCCCTCTGCACAAAGGTGGAGTGTCCACCGACCCAGGCAATTATAGGCCCATCAGCCTAGCTAGCCTGATTTGCAAGGCCATGGAATGCATTATCATGGACCTTATAAACAAGGACATTGGCAACCTCCAAATGCTTGATCCCATACAGTTTGGTTTTGTCAAATTGAGATTATGCCTGTTAAACTTGGTAGCCTTTTTCAAAACAGTCACCAAAGCTGGTTGATAGCAACCTGACTTTTGACCACCATGTTGCCTCCATTGTACGGAAGGCTTTCTACACACCCCATATCATAAGTAAGGGTAATTCATCCAGGAACAAGGAGGACATAACATCCCTGTACTCCTCCCTTATCAGACCCATTATCGAGTACAGTTCCCCCTTCAGCATGTACCTTGCCAAGCACATGCAGCAGCTGGAGAGGCCACAGAGGTTTCTGACCAGGAAAATCCAGGGTCTCAAACACCTTTCCTATACAGATAGGCTAAAAGCCCTGTTCCTCTACTTAGTTTTCCACAGACTGCTCAGAGGTGACCAGTGTATGGCATACAAGGCCGTCTCAGATTTAGCCTTGATGGAATTGCTGCATATCCATAAGTCAAACTCCACTTGTGCAATGCGCATGCAAGGTCTCAACCTGGTCTGTGACATTAATAGAACTTGTTGGCAGGATAGATTTGTGTCCCAACAACTCCCCTGTCTGTAGAATAGACTTCCTCTCCATGTCAAGCAGAGTACCTCACTAGCCCTCTTTAAGAGGAACCTGGACGACAGGATGGGAAACAGAAAATATACCAGTGGGATCCCATCTGTATCCCTGCTGGAGAGGGAAAACAGATGCTGACTTTGTGGGAATATAGGTGAAATTCTTGGCTAGGCTTATAAGGGCCTCCAGGCCAATAGCCTAGTATTGTCCTATGAAGCTATGAAGGAGGTTTTTCAAGCACTTTTACCTAAACCATGGCAATCTTGCAGTTAATTATATCAAAACTGTGCACTGTTATTTTTGCTTCACTGTATAGTTTTTCAGATCTCTACTGAAGGTGTTTTTCCCCCTCCCCCTATTTCTCTCTGTCTTAAGTTGGTATAACTGGTTTTGCATTCTGTGTGTTATCTGACTATCTCAAGGATTTCTTGCATAAAATTAGACCCTCCTAGTAACAGCCTGCATATCATTGCTGGAGTCTTCCTGTGTCCTGTCAGAGTGCTCGTCAAACTATCTGGAGATATACAGAGCTGAGTATATTTTTTCTGGCACTTCAGAGTTGTGTATTGGTAATTGTTGTTTGACTAATTTTATATCATTGCTGGCTGACTTCATAGTTGTGCACTGTTATTTTTGCTTCACTGTATAGTTTTTCAGATCTCTGCTGAAGGTGTTGGTTTTCCCATACCCATGTTCCCTATTCCTGTCTTGTTGTTTAAATTTGGAGGCTTTTGCAGTTGCCCACCCCCACTGTAGATTTGATCTGGGACACTCCCCCCAGTCCGATTGCTTTCTAGACCTCATTCTGCCTAATAGACTCCTTCTGCACTTGTTTTTAGTCATTTTAATTTAATTGCATTTTTTAAACTGTTTAGTATAACATTGCTACATACTTAAGTGTGCTAGCTTGCACTGCATTTGAATTGTTTTTTACTGTTTTAGCTACTTTTCTGTGTGTGTATATATATATATATATATATATATATATATATATATATATATATATATATATAACTTTCCTGTAACTAGTGTAGTCCAGATTCAGATTTTCTGTATCCAGGACTGTATGTAAGCTTCTGAGCCCCCCAAGCTTTCTGTGCTGAAGGGAAGCCTTCTAGCTTATCAGTGGGAGTGGTAAGCACTAGGTAACCTATCTACCACATAAGGGGTGGTTCTGGCCCAGAAATTGTAGTTATTGGCCGTTTGGGCAGTTTTTCCACCTCTCTTAACTTTCTGATTTAAAAGCCTGCATTTGCACTTGTTTCCCCCCTTTCCTGTAACTAGTCTAGTCCAGATACAGATTCTTAGTTTTAGCACTTGAATTTGCTTATTTGTGATCAGCACTTGTTTAGAACTTGTAAGCACTAAATAACCTACTAATTACTACAGCACCCAACCTCCCTCATTACCTAGAGGAAAACAGTTTTGGTACTTACTTTCCTCACTTGCTTAGAGAAAAACAGCTCTTGTACTCACTTTACTCACTTATCTAGAGGAAAATAATGTTTTATTCAGGCATGTCCATGGGTCACCTCCCAGTGTTCTCTCCTGTCTATTTGATGAATCTGGGCATCTTGGGGCAATGTAGAAACTGCCTCATGTACACAGACAGCCCTCTCCTCCTACCACGCAACACTACAACCTGTGAGAGATACACTTATCTAGCTAAACTGGAGGTAAAGCTCTCTCTAATCAAAACTGAACTTGACAGTCAAGAGGGGAAGGTAAACACTTGCACCACATCACACTCATCACATAGTCTCACTAAATCTACACCACCAAAATCCACACATAGAAACACAAAAACATTCACAGAGGCTCTCAATAATAATCTGCTCAAGCAACAGAGACCTCCAAAGCAGAAATGCAAGCAACCTCCACCACCCAACACAACCCAAATGACACATAGCCCGCAGACTTAGTGTGCCACTCAACCACAGCCAATAAGGCAAAACAACATACCCAACATACTAGTCATAGGTGACTCTATAGTTAGGCAGACTGATGTCCCACTCACCAGGCTAAACAAGGAGAAGGTTACTGTCAGCTGCCTGTCAGGTGCCAGGATCCACCACATAACCCACGCACTCAGGTCAACCCACACACTCAGGTCACTCCACAACAAGTACAAATATGACTCTGTCATTGTCCATGTTGGTGTGAATGACCTGAGATGTACCTCCCTGGACTACAAGAAAAGAGACATGGAAGAGCTCTCCGATATTGTAGCCCAGGCAGGTATGACCCTAGCCCTGAGTAGCATTCTGCCATCACCCAGAATGCCGCAGTACAAGACAAAATGATTGACCTCAACAATTGGCTAAGCTTCTGGTGCCATTCTAAAGGGATCCAGTATCTGTCTGCCTGGGATGACATGGTTGACAGACCACGATGCTTTGCCAGAGATGGCCTGCACCTGTCACCCCTGGGATTCCAGATACTGGCTAAGGTTCTTGCCACCCCTGTAATGCCTTTTTTAGGCAAGGTTCAAATGACAAATTCACCACCATAACAGGTACAAGCAAGCAAAATCTGAGGGTAATGCTACTCAATGCTAGAAGTCTAAATCTCAAAATGCACTCATTCGAGGCACTCCTTAAAATGGAGAACATCGATATCTGTGCAGTGACTGAGAACAGGTTCAAGGCTCCACAGAGCACCCCTGCACTACCAGGCTATAACTCATACTACACTTTTTGGCCATGTAACCTGGACCAGAACACCAAAGGTGGAGGTGTGTCCATATTCATTAAGGTTTTTCGCACCTCCAGGCTAGTTGCTCAGCATAACGCAGCCGAGGTTATCCAAGTGCAACTAACTCTGGGCAAAACTGCAAACCAAATTTTAGCTTGCTACAGATCACCCACCATGCCCCAGAATTCCCACTCCTCTTTTCTTGATGTACTGGAAAATATTAGGGTTCAACCAAACATACTAATAATGGGTGATTTCAACTACCCCACCATTAACTGGGAAAACTACTCATGTACCAATTCCTTTGCTCAACGCTTTCTGGAATTCATAGATTCCAATGCCCTGGATCAACTTATCCACATCCCCTCCAGGGGCAACAATATCCTAGATCTAGTCATTACCAACATGAGTGACCGGTGTTCCACACCTGAAGTCAATGCCTCATTGGTCCGATCCAACCATAAGCTAATTACCGTAGATATCCACATCCTGCCCCCACCCCCCCATTAAGGAAACCATGGTAAAAAATTTCTCCAAAGCCAACTTCATGCTTCTTAAGACAGAAGTGGTGAACTTCATGACACCCATGCAGATGGACAATACAGTTACAACTACTGAATTCTACACAATTGCACTTTATAAGCATTTACATGAGTGCATGGATTGTGCTATCCCAAACAGAACCAAGGTGCTATCCTCCAAAAAAAGAAAGCCAATCTGGTGGTCCCCTGCCATAAACAAACTGTACAACAGAGGGAAGAAACTGTTGCAAAAGAGAGTAAAATCCCATGGGTGGAGGTTCTCCCTGGTCAGCCTCAGTAAGAAGCTGCGATCCCTGATAAAATCTTCTAAAGCTAGTTATGAAAACAAAATCACCCCTGATTCTAAAGACAACCACAAAGCATTCTATAGCCACATCAAGAATCTCAATGGCAACACTCAGATCTGCTCTGAGTTACAGCACAATGGCACTAAATATACAGACCCAACTGATATTGCAAACATCCTGGCAAATAGTTTCAGTGCTAACTTTACCCCCCTCTCACCCCCTAAAGAGCCCATCTCTATACTGGAAGAATGCAAAGTTCCTGTAATCACGGCTGCACAGGTAAAAACTGCACTCTCCAAAGCCAAGAACACAGCATCCATGGGACCAGACAACACCCCAGGCTGTGTTCTACATGAACTACAGAATAAGCTGGCACCCCACCTAAGTACCATGTTCAATTATGGCCTCACCTCAGGCTTTGTGCCTGCTAAATGGCACACAGCGACGGTTATCCCACTCCACAAGGGGGGAGTCACCACGGACCCCAAGAACTACCGCCCCATTAGCCTGACGAGCCTGGTCTGCAAGGTCATGGAACGTATCATCATAGAACTTATAAACAAAGACAGTGTTAATCTCCAAACTCTGAACCCCACCCAGTTTGGGATTGTAAAAGGCAGATCATGTCTCCTAAACCTGATAGACTTCTTTGAAGCAGTCACCAAAGCCGTAGACAAGGGTAAGGTGGTTCACACAGCCTATCTAGATCTTGCCAAGGCTTTCGACACCATCCCCCACTATGGAATTATAGATAAACTCACTAAACTAGGTATAAATCCCTATGTCACAAGATGGGTTGCCAACTGGCTCACTGACAGAGCCCACACTGTGAAAGCAGCAGACTCCAAATCCGACTTCAGACAAGTGACAAGTGGAGTACCACAGGGTTCAGTCCTGGGTCCCCTCCTGTTTGGTATCTACTTCACTGAAGTACATTCTAACACAGAAGGTCTTTGGCTAACGAAGTTCGCAGATGACTGCAAACTAGGAGCCATAACCGAAATTCCTAATAATGTGGACATCCTACAAAAGGGCCTCACTGAGAGATGCCTGGTGTCAAAGCCATGGCCTCAAGCTCAATGCCAAAATGTGCATTGTCATCCCCTTTGGTAAAAACTCTGTACCCATGAGCTACAACCTAGGCGGTAGTATACTTAACACCGAAAGTGTGATAAGAGACCTTGGGACACAGGTGGATAGTAGTCTCTCCTTTGATAATCACATCGCCACAGTAGTCAGGAAATCCATCTACGTGGCTAACCTCATCACAAAAGGTTTCACATCCAGAAAAAAAAGAGGTCATTGTTCCTCTCTACTCATTACTAATTAGACCTATTATAGAGTACAACACCCATTTTGGTTATGTACCTCACAAGACATCTACAACAACTGGAAAGGCTGCAGAAATACCTCACAAAGAGGATTACCGGCCTCAAACAGATGCCCTACACAGACCGTCTCAAAAAACTCCAGCTTTACTCCATCGCATGTCGCCTACTCAGAGACAATCTCTGCCTAACAGACAAAGCTATGTCAAACTCAGAGCTGTTGTACATGCTCCACTTAAAGAAATCCCAATTCCTCCGAGCTACACGCTCTAGGGACCTAAACCTTGTCACCAGAATAAACTGAACACGCCGGAGGGATAGATTCCTGTCCCAGAGACTTCCCATACTCTGGAATAAACTACCTATTTATATCAAACAAAGCTCCTCATTAGCACTCTTCAAGAAAAATCTTGATGATTAGATGGGAAATAGGAAATTCACCCCGGGGATCACCTCTATGGCTCTGCTCGACAGTGGCACAGGAAAATAATTTTCTTGGGTGGCAAAAGCCAAGTTACCTTTTTGGCTGGGCTTGTATAGGCCCCAGGGCCGATAGCCTATGAACCTATGAAGATGAATTGTGGTTTCAGTTTTTGCTGTGATTTATTTTGCTTTGTTTGTTGGAATATTTAATGAAAATTGCTTCAACCAGAGTAAAACCATGCATCTTGGCTTCCTAAGAAGATCTCTTGGTCTTATTTAGTTATTAATTGTATTCTGAATACTAAAGTAAGTAAGATCCTAAATGAGATATTGCTGAGAAATGGTATGTGTCCAAGTTGCAGTTGTAGTAAGATATTAAAATAAGAACACGTGAAATGCTGTTATACAAGTAGCAGCAAATCCATGCTACCATGCTGTATTTAATTATAGCAAAGAGCATTTTAAAGAATAATAATAAAGCTGGCTTCATAAGAGTGGTGCATCAACAGATCCAAGACACTACAGACCCATTAGATTGGCTGGTCTTATTTGCAAAACCAAGGAAAGAATTATCATGGAAATTATCAGCAAAGACATTGGAGACCTCCATACACTGGGTAAATACCAGTCTGGCTTTGCAAAATGAAGGTCATGCCTAATGAACCTGGTAGGCATCTTTGAAAAAGTAACCAAGACAATGGATGAAGGTAAAATGGTGCATATTGCCTACCTCGATCTGGCAAAGGAATTTGATACACTACCTCCCTCAGGCATTGTTAGCAAGCTTACAAGATTAGGCATAAGCTCCTATAAAACAAGCTGGATATTCAAGCTGGCTAACAGATAGGACCCAGGAGGTGAGGATCAGTGATACTACCTCCACAAAGAGGCTGGCCACCAGTGGAGTACCTCAGAACTCTGTGTTGGGCCCACTCCTCCTTGGCATCCATTTCTCTGAAGTCAAAACCAGTTTCAAAGGCCTCTAGCTGACCAAGTTCTCAGATGATTGCAAACTGGGAATAGTCATATAATTCCCCCAATATGCAAATCTGAAGAACAAAACTCAAATATAAACAACCTCAAAGCACACATAACAGTATGCAAATGCCATGCAGAGAGGACTGACACAAACAAATGACAGATGCCAAAGCCATGCCTTAAAATTCAATGCCAAGTAATGCATTAAATTGCATTCTTGGAAAACTGACCTCCATGGGAAACTACATAATTGATACAACACCCCTAAGAGTTTACTTTCAAGTCAGGGATCTGGGAACTCATGTATATACTAACCTAGCTATTAACCAACATGTATCCAAGGTAGTAAGAAAATCTTTTTCTGTTTATCACCTTATAAGTAAGAGCATGACATCTAGATCCACGGACATTATCAGACCACTATACTTGCCCCTCTTCAGACCCATCATAGAACAGAATGCCTCCTTCAATATGTACCTGACCAGACAAATGCAGCAACTGAAACATCTGCATAGGCTCCTTACAAAAAGAATAAATGGCATAAATACAATGGCCTGTATGGATCACCTCAAAGCCCTATCTCTATATTCTGACTCCTATAGCCTAATTTACAAGGTATCCTTGCAATTTTTGCACATCAGCAAAACAAACAGCATTAGCACTACTGGATCTAACACCCTACATTTTGCTTCCAGCATAATTAGGACATGTTAGAGAGACAGATATGTATTTCAGGGAAATTCCCGTTCTCTGGTATGGGCACCCTAGCCAAATTTATCAACATCCCTCCCTAACTGTATTCAAGTGAAACTTGCAGCATTTGATGGGAAATCATAAATTCACTCCTAGTATGACATCTATGTCTCTAATGGACATAGGCAGGCAGTAAATCATGTCATAACAAAAAAAAAAAAATCACCCCTGTATAAATGTCTAAAACATAAAATGTGTGGGTCACATTTGTGTTGCATGGCTAGGTTTATAAAGGCCCAGCTAGTCATTATCCTAGTATACGCCTATGCTCCTGTCCTCACTATACTAATTTTGCTCTATACAGTATATTATGTCATGTAAATACTTGTTAACATTAGCACTGATCTATTAGGACAGAAACCGAATCGTAAAGGGACAAGTATTTTTTTTCTAAACTTGGAACAAGTTTCATGTTAACTGCGCTAGCTATTATTTCATAATCAATGTTAAAAAGTAGGTCTAAGATGCTCTGAGAAAAGCCCTTCTTTCCCTACTTTATGTACGAATCCTATTTCCATGAAACTCATAGCCTCTTCTATTTCCATCCCAGTATAAATACGAAATGTATAATATGTATGAGTGCAGCAATTTTATCTTTAAAATTCAAATAAAATTCTACTATAAACTCCTTAGTCCAGTTTTTATTCTTTTTCAGTTGCATTATATTGTATTTTATATCATGAATTGAGACTGGATCATCTTTAATCTGTCCCTCAAAAACATTGGAGCCCTTAATCCATTCATTAATTCAGGTCTAATCCTGATTGACTGATTATTGTATAATAACAGGAAATGTTCGAGTATGACCTCTTCAACTCCATCTTGCTCACAAACTCTATTCTCATCTTTATCTTTAATTTCCACATGGGAAATTTATAAAAGGAGGTGAGCTTTGCATAATGATTAAGGTCTTCACTTTATAGACACAAAGTACAGGGTTTGATTATGCTCTCAGGTTATTGTCTAGGCTTAAAATGGCTCTTCATGGTATTTAGCCTAGCACTGACCTAAAACAATGATATTTTTACAATGCTGTATACGTCAATGTGATGCTCAAACTTTGCCAATTTTATCCTAGTATAGATGTCTTTCATTAAAACTATTAAGACCAATATCTTGATATTTTCTCATATGTTTCTCGTTTTCATTTGTTCCTGTCATATAAGAATAACTATTTTGGAAATGTTTATTGACAAAAGTTTAGATGACATTGCATTTTGTATATCTGATTGCCTAATATTATGTCTTAGTGGCAGTTTACATCACTAAGCCATGAGCTTTAAAGGCATCCCATTTATATCTGAAGTAAAAAGTTGCATTTATAGTGTCCAGCCAGATGCCTTTTACATCACCTCTAATAGTGCCACAGAATTCCTGTATTGCAAATAATGTACATTTTTCTTTTATAAATAAAAGTGTTAATGTTAACCATAACTATATCAATGCTAATAGCAAAATGATCAGAAAAAGGGCATGTTATGAATTTTTTGAAATAACACTTATGTATAAGGTTAGAAAACAGTAAATCTGTTATAAAGCATTAATTTATCCTTGTGAGATACATGTGCATATTCCATCTTGTGAGGGAATTTAGCAAGCCAGGCATCCAGCAAACTTTCCTGCAGAATAAAAGAGTTGAGTAACTTGCCTTGCTGACATTGCTAAGACAATAGAGCTGTTAAGTCAGATCCATCCATCTCCTTATCTAGAATGGTATCCCAGTCTTATTTTATTTATTTTCAGTTTGTTTTCCAGGATAGTCCAGTGGGCTATAAGGAGCCCATTTTCAATGGAGTCCTGGGGAGAAAACCTCCAGAGAAATACAAATACATAATGCAGAAAGAGCTCAAATCCATAATATATATTTCAATTAAATGTTAAATACATATTTTGCATAGTACAAACCTATATTGCACAATTCAAATAGATGTTACATAATACAGAAATAAAAGATTTTCATTAGGAAAATGACGTTATTTATTTATTTATTTTTATGGAATTACAATGAGGTAAGGATGTAAAACTTTAGGAGGTAGTGACAGGCAAGAAAGTTTGGAAAGTTAGGAAGAAAATGTGGTAGTATTAGGTTGGATGAGAGCAAGAGCATTTCCATTGTAAAGTAAGATGCGAGTGCAGTGAGGTTTTAAACAAGGAGAGACTGCTGGTTGTGTGGATGGGAGAAGGGAGAGTGTTCCAGAGGTGTGCAAGAGAGAAGGACATCAATTGATTCCCGGCAATATGTGTTGTTTTATGCAGTTTAATTAGGTTTTGGGAACTGGATTTTAGGAGTTTATCTGGTTTATGCACTTCAAAGGTATTTGCAATGGCTAGTGCAGCTACTTTTAGGAAGCAGGAGGGAATTTCATCAGGGGCATTGGAACCATATTTTAGTTTTAGGAGAAGTTATTTAGGGTGGATATAGAGATGGGATTGATAGAGAAAGGTGGAGGGTGGAGGCAAGGGATGCTAGGGAAGGAAGGGATGGGAGCAAGCTGAGGAGGGGTTGTAGAGGTGTTGGTGAAGGATGATGTTAGCTTGCTTATGGAATCTATGAAGAAAGAGTTAAATTGGGTGCCCAAGTCCATGTCAGAGGCATCTGAGTTGGGGCAAGGGTTTTCTTTTTTTTCCTGGGTTGAGGAGAGATGAGTCAAGGAAAGGAAGAATCAAAGTCAACAATAAAAAATTATCAGTGGAGTGTAAGGTGAGTTCAGACAAAAGTATGGAAGGGGTAAGGGATATTCTAGCAGTGGTATAGGGAAAGGATTAGAGTGGTTCAGAGAGGTAAACAATGGCATCACAGGAAGGAAGACAAAGTTAAAGAGTCTGGGAGAGGGGTTGGAAAGAAAAGAAAGTGAAAGAAACTGGGGGAGGGGTTGAATAGAGACTGGAGATGGATATCACAGTGGCATAGCTGGTTGGAACCAGTACTGACAGAGTCAGGTCAGCAGTGTGAAACAGCACTGAAACAATTAGAAAGGAAACAACTGTAAAATCAGAGCTGAAGAGGAAATTAGAGTAAGCCAGAGATGGAAATGTTGCAGATACAAGTTTAAAATCAGGCGAAAAAGGGAACAGAAGATGTACTAGGGGTTAAACAGCACTCTAGAGTGTGGATGGCAACATTAAACCTACATATACTGGACATATTGAGTGTTAAAACAACATTAAATGAAAAGCTATTGGTACTATTAGTTAAAACAGCAAGGAATGTGGTAGACTGCTGGCATTGTGTTGCCACCTGGTGGTCAAAGTAAGTTACTACAGCCAGAAAAAAACTAACCAATGTGTATGCTCATCTGGCCTGTAGTAATACTTTAAATAAGGAGCAGTTTACTTTTTTAAAAGCAGAGATTCGGAGTGTGGATAAATTTCAATAGAAGGAACACCTACAGTTTAGAAAGCTGTGCTTTTTAGTTTGTTTTTCGAGCTGCTTCACAGGTAACTGAAGCAGATTTATATTTATTCACAAGGTATTTTGCTGGGAGAGCCTGTTGTGCAGGGGATGACCACAGAGTGTTTAACCCATTGGGATAAGCTGCAAAACATAAAAGGGAACACATAAAAAAGGTTAGACCAGGAAAGTAAGAAAAGACACATGAGAGACCAGACCTAGCAAAACACTAGAAAAACAGATTTAAGTGAGGTATAATACAGACAAGAAATAACCAGTGTATCAATAATAGTATTCCCAGTTGACTTAAGTCAAAAAAGCAGAGCAGTAAAAGTAAATGCAGTAGGTTGTACAGAAGTAGCAAATATTAGCAAACACAGTTAAGACCTGTAAGCAGAACAGAAAACAATCTTAAAAAGAAACTGTAATGGAGCACTAGGAGTAAATACAATAGTCTGTACAGATAAAGCAACTTTTAACAAACACAGTTAACTAAGCCCTGTAAGCAGAACAGAAAACAAACATTCTAAAAAAACTGTAATGAGGCACTAGGAGTAAATGCAATAGCTTGTACAGATAAAGCAACTTTTAACAAACACAGTTAACTGAGCCCTATTAGCAAAGCAGAAGGCAATTCTGCTTAAACTGTAATGTAGTACTAGAAGTAAAATGCAGTAGCTTGTACAGATAAAGCAACTTTAGCAAGCACAGTTAACTCTGCACTGACAGACAGTGCTTAGTAGTACTGTAAATAGCAATAAATAGAACAGTATGTCATACACAGTACCTTCTAAAGCCAGAGAGCACACAGGCAGGGGAGAGTAGAAGATTTCATGTGGACTGCACAGAAATCTAGAAGGATTTTAAAGATGGTGCCACAGGAAGGCAGGCAAAGTTAGAGTCTGGGGGAGGGGTTGGAAAGAAAAGAAAGTGAAGGGAACAGATAAAGCAGCTTTTAACAAACACAGTTAAATAAGCCCTGTAAGCAGAACAGAAAACTAACATTCTTAAAAAACTGTAATGAGGCACTAGGAGTAAATGCAATAGCTTGTACAGGTAAAGCAACTTTTAACAAACACAGGTAACTGAGCCCTAAAAGCAGAGCAGAAAACAATTCTGCTTAAACTGTAATGTAGTACTGGAAGTAACATGCAGTAGCATGTAGAGATAAAACAACTTTTAACAAGCACAGTTAACTCTGCACTGACAGACAGTGCTTAGTAGTACTGTAAATGGCAATAAATAAAACAGTATGTCATAAAAGTACAGTTTTGTACCTACCATAAATGTAGATGTTCGAGGATATCCATTGCTGCAGTCCTGACATATGGGTATTCCGCTGTCCACCATCGGCCCGAATACCAAAGGGCTAGGATCTGGCGTCGGTCATGGCGCTCGAGGCTGACATCAGTATGTGCCAGTACAAATGCGCATGACCGACGCCATACCCTCAGTCTTTCTTGCCTCAGACGTCAGAATGCAAAAAATACCACCCAAAACCCAAACCTAAATAAGGGGGTAGGAGGGAGGGAAATTTGGACTGCAGCAATGGATATCCTCGAACATCTACATTTATGGTAGGTACAAAACTGTACTATGTTCTTCATCTACCATTGCTGCAGTCCTGACATATGGGTAGAATCCCAGAGCAACGGAAAACAGGGAGGATGGCCAACTAAATAGAATTAGGAGCTGCTAACATGCCCTGTAGAATAGCAGTGGCAAACCCAGCCCTAGACCTAGAATAAAGAGGTAAATGATAATGCTTAGTAAATGTATGTACAGAACTCCAAGTAGCTGTCTCCAAAATGTCCTTAGCAGCTACCCCTCTCAAAAAAGCAGTAGAGGTGGCCGTAGCCCTAGTAGAGTGAGGCCTGAACCCAGCAGGAACATCTTTCCCATGATGAGAATAACAAAAAGCAATACAATGGCCAATCCACTTGGAGATAGTGTGTTTTGAAACAGCTTTCCCTTGTGAAGTCAAAGCAAAAGAAACAAACAACTGTTGAGATCTTCTGAACTCTTTGGTTCTGCTCAAATAATATCTTAAATGCCTATGCACATCCAAAGAATGCAAAACTTTCACCCCTTTATTTTGGGGGTCAGCATAAAAAGTAGGCAAATGTATAGATTGGTTCAGTGCCACATTTGAAATTACTTTAGGCATAAAAGTAGGATTAGTACGTAAGGAAACTCTGTCCTTGTGAAAAATCAGAAATGGTTCTACTGCCATGAGGGCCTGTAATTCAGAGACCCTTCGAGTAGAAGTAACAGCCAACAAAAAAGCAGTCTTCCAAGACAACAACTTCAACTCAGCTGTAGCTGCAGGTGCAAATGGAGGCAGAGTCAGCTTCTCCAAGACAAAAGTAAGATCCCAGGCTGGAGTGGGAGTTCTTCTCGGGGGTCTCATATTCTTTGCCCCTCTAAGAAACTGTTTAACCAATGGATGAGAAAACAAAGGAGGGTCACATTCACAGTGAGCAGAAATAGCTGCAGCATGCACATTAACAGAAGAGAAAGACAATCCCTTGTCTAACAAAACAGTCAAATATTGCAAAATACAACTCAAGTTAGGCAATTTAACATCAAAGCCGTGAGCTGCACTCCAAAGAAAAAATCTCTTCCATTTATCAGCATAAACTTTCCGAGTAGTAGGACGCCTGGCTTCCAAAAGAACATCCAAAACTTGTTGTGGAAGCTGCAGGCCTTCCTTCCTCAAAACTGAATTCTCCAGGCTGTCAGGTAAAGAGATTGCACACTGATATTGAGAAAATGATTGTCCTCCTGAGTCAATAAGTGAGGAATCTGTGGTAATGGCCAAGGTGTCCCAAGAATTAAACTCCGTAAGAGAGGGTACCAATGTTGTCGAGGCCAATCTGGTGCTATCAGAATCATGCGAGGCATTTCCTTCCTGACATTCAACAATACCTTTGGAAGAAGAGGCAAAGGAGGAAAGGCATACACGTGCAGGTTTCTCCAGCTGAAGGATAGTGCATCTAATTTCCAGGCTTTCGGATGAAACAGCCTTGTGCAAAACTTTGGCAGTTGATAATTCAGAGGAGAAGCGAACAGATCTATGTCTGGAGTTCCCCAAGCCATGGTCAACTGCAGAAACACCTGATGATCCAACTTCCATTCGCGAGGATCCACAATCTGTCTGCTCAGAACATCTGCTAAAGAATTTTGTGCTCCTGGCAGAAACAGTGCTCGAAGAGTGATGTGCAGGTTTAAAGCAGTTTCCCATACTAGCATTGCTTGTCTGCACAATGGATAAGAATGGGTTCCCCCTTGCTTGTTGATGTACCACATGACTGTTGTGTTGTCTGTTCGAATCAACACCAGTCCTGATTGAAGTAGGCTCTTGAATGCTTCCAAAGCAAATCGAACTGCCAGCATCTCTTTCATGTTGATATGTAAATGAAGTAACTCTGGGGGCCAAAGGTCTTGAATCCATTTTCCTTCGAGATGAGCTCCCCAGGCCGACTCCGAGGCGTCTGTCGTTAATATCTGACATGCCTCTGGCTGGGTCACAGAGAGTCCCTTGTTTAGGTGACATTCCTGAGCCCACCACAGAAATTCTTTTTGTATGCAAGGGAGAATCTGAATGACAGTGTCCAAATCGTGGCTGTGTTGAGTCCACACGCTTTTGAGATACCATTGTAACTTCCTCATATGCAGTTTGGCATTGGGAAGCACTAGAATACAAGATGCCATGAACCCTAAGGCTTGAAGGACTGTCTTTGCAGTCAGCCTGGACATTACTGAAAGCTGTTGGAAGTATTGATGAAGATGTCTTTGTTTGTCCAGGGTAAGAAATGCCATCTGGGTTGCTGTATTCAGTCTCACACCCAGAAAACACATCTCTTGTGAGGGTACTAGACTGGACTTTATTTCGTTCACAGAATACCCTAGGCATCTTAAAACTGTCAGTACATAGTGAAGATGTTGAAGAAGTTCTTGCTTGCCTTGAGCCAGAAACAAACAGTCGTCCAGATAAGGATAAATTTGAATTCCTTGTAGTCTGAAAAAAGCAATTACTGGAGCCAGGACTTTTGTGAATACCCTGGGCGCAGTAGACAAGCCAAAGGGCAATGCAGAGAACTGACAATGCAAATTCCCATTCTGAAATCTCAGGAACTTCCTGGAACTGGGCCCGATAGGAATGTGAAGATAGGCCTCTGTGAGCCTTGCCCAGCATAGGCAGCAACTGCTGCAACGTTAACATCTCGAACTTTGGAATTTCCAAAAAGGTGTTTAGAATGGACAAATCCAGAATTGGTCTCCAAGTATTTACTCCCTTTGGCACTAAGAAAAGACGGGAATAAAACCCTGTGCCTCCTTCAGCAGAAGGTACTTCCTGTATTGCCCTCCACTGAAGCAGAGAAGAAATTTTTTGCCCGTGCTTCCAGTCTTTGCTGATGAGGCACATCTGGCATACCTTTGAAAGGAGAGAAAGTGTGGAAATAAAATTTGTAGCCTCGATTTACAATGTCCAATACCCATTTGTCCTGGGTAACCAAATGCCAATACTTTGCGAAAAGTCACAGTTTTCCTCCTAGAGGAGCTGCCAGCATGGCAGAGTCCGGCAGCTGAAGATGCAGGTCATTGAGTTTGTTTCCGAAAGGACTGATCCCTGCCCTCCCCAGCAGAAGGGGAAAAAGAACCCAAAGTCCTAGGAGTAGCAGGGCCCTGAGAGGAAGCTCTACCCCTACCTCGCCTAGACCTGCCCCTAGACTGATAATCTGAAGAGGGAAAAGACCACCCTTTAGTAGGCCAATTCCTACTGAACTTAGGGGGCTGAACCTGTAAACAATCCTTAACTGTCTGCATAGACTTAGCTTTTTCCTCCATTTTTTCAAAACCGATTCAACCGGAGGGCCAAAAGAACATCAGACTGCAAAGGAGCATCCATAATCCGAGCCTTAACATGCTCTGACAATGTCTGAACTTCCAACCAGGCATGCCTGCGAAGAACTGAACTAGTAGCAGCCACCCTGGAAGAAGCCTGTAAAGCATCAAAACCATATTGCAAAGAATGATTACCAACTTGTTCTGAAATATGCACTAAATCCTGAAGCTCTTTACATTCAATACCTTCAGATAAAGCATCAACTTTACATTTCAATTGGCCCAGCAAATAATTTTGACAATGTAAAGCTCTCATAGCTAAAGTGGAAGAGGTATACAACTTCTTACCCCACCTATCCAGAGCTCTAGCATCCTTGTCCAAAGGAACTGGATTCTTAACCACAGCAGCCCTGACACCCTTGGGGCCTTGAGTAATGGTGCCTGGGTCAGCCCTAGGACCCTTGTATAAATACTAGTGAGCTTCCGGTACCCTCCAGTATCTATCTGGTTTAGCAGGGGCAGGAGGCAAAGAGTCAGGGTTAAGAGAAGCCTCAGGAAAAACAACCTGAACAACATCCAATACAGGGGGAATAGCCAAAGGCCTATGCTGAGGCAAAAACAAGAATTCTCTAAGCCTTTTATGAGAATCAGAATAATCCTGGCCTTCCCATTTAAAATGCTCCCTCATGGAATGCAAGGTATCAGAAAAAGAAAAATCTTCAGGAGGGGACGCAGAGGGAGGAGAATCTTCAGCCTCTGAATCAGAGTAGGGAGGGAAATCCTGGAGCTCTTCCACAGAAGAATCAGAGTCATTGGAAGACTGATCCAGACCCTCTATCCCTGGCTCTACCCTGGGCCTTTTCTCAGGGGGAGGCATAGAACCCCTAATTAAAGCAATCAAATCCTCCGCCACCTTTAACATGTGCTTTCTAGGAGCTGGATCCCGTGGACAGACACCAGCAGGGGCAGATTTAGATTTAGAAAGGCTTTTACTATGAGAAGGGGGAGGCCTAGAAACTCTGTGAGGGGAGGGAACCACCGACACATGAGAAGCCCCTTCAGCCTGGCCTACAACAGGAGAAGCCACTACCTGAAGTAGCAAAGGCTCCCCTGGAGACTCCGCTAAACTGTCAGAAGGAGCCGTTGAAGTAGTCGGTGGCTCTACTGAACCGGCGTCCGCAATGGACTCATCTTGTTCGGACCGCAAAGGATTACTCTTTGCGTTTTTTAGCCGAACTGGGCGGAGAATCCGACGGCATGTTATAATTGCACCGTTTACCAAACACTAGCCTAGCACAGTCCAAGCGACGTTTAATAGTGCGCTTATCAAAGGCAGCACAAAAGCGACACCCAACAACGCCGTGCTCAGGCCCTAAACAAGGAATACAGAGTAAATGGTAATCCCTATGAGGAATCTGTTTCCCACAAGAAATACAGTCATTAACTTTTTCTGACATCCGGTAATACTGAGGCAAGAAAAAGACAAAAGTGTCCCCAACGGGGTACTCAGCCCAGCATGGTCTCCGGTCTGAAACACGAAAACCGACAATTCCAGAAAGCCGAACGGCACTTGCAAACACTGCTTCTGCTTAGGACTACGCGGCAAGAAAGACTGAGGGTATGGCGTCGGTCATGCGCATTTGTACTGGCACATACTGATGTCAGCCTCGAGCGCCATGACCGACGCCAGATCCTAGCCCTTTGGTATTCGGGCCGATGGTGGACAGCGGAATACCCATATGTCAGGACTGCAGCAATGGTAGACGAAGAACATCAGTACCTTCTAAAGCCAGAGAGCACACAGGCAGGGGAGAGTAGAAGATTTCATGTGGACTGCACAGAAAGCTAGAAGGATTTTAAAGATGGCACCACAGGAAGGAAGGCAAAGTTAGAGTCTGGGGGAGGATTTGGAAAGAAAAGAAAGTGAAAAAAACTGGGTGAGGGGTTGGAATAGAGACCTGGAGATGGATATCACAGTGGCCTAGCTGGTTGGAACCAGTACTGACAGGGTCAGGTCAGCAGTGTGAAACAGCACTGAAACAATTAGAAAGGAAGCAACTGTGAAAATCAGAGCTGAAGAGGGAATGAGAGCAAGCCAGAGATGGAAATGTTGCAGATACAAGTTTAAAATCAGGAGACAAAGGGAACATAAGCTGTACTAAGGGTTAAACAGCACTCTAGAGTGTGGCTGACAACATTAAACCGACATAAACTGGAACTATTGAGAGTTAAAACAACATTAAACTAAACTAAAAAAATAAACAAAAAAAAATAAAAAAATACTTCTTCACATATTAACACAGTGATATTCTACAAATACCATAAAGCAACCACCAAACTATCCTCCCAAAATTTTGTAGTTCTGAAAGGGGCCACATACTGAAGCCATGGACATGATAATATTCTTAAATATAATCAATAGCAAGTAGTTTTCTTATAAACATCTTTCATAGTACAGTCACAAGAAAAATGATCAGAATAGCAACACCTGCTGAGTTATTATATCCATTATTGTTAAAAACTGGGACTGGATTCAATAAACCCTACATGATTCGGTTACACCATGTTCACATCACAGCACAACATGCACTCAACAGCACACCAATTTGTATTCAGTAAACATCATTTTAATTAGTGTATAACTAGCTGAATTGTATGTTAATCAACCAATCCAAGATGGCATAGCTATTCAGCAAGCTATAAAGAAATCATTCCATGTAGCCATCTGCCCTGTGTTTCAAAACCTTTTGGAATACAACCACAGGAACTACACAGGAAAGAAACAATGTTAGGGGGTGCTGCTCTTCTTCATGTATATGTGCAACAGGCTCAACTCTATGCTGCTGCTTCTGCTGATAGACCTCAGGCAAGGAGAAGGAGGGCACACTTCCTGAAGTCATGGGTGTGATAGACTGCATCCACATTGAGATCAAATCACCACCCGGGGAATGGGGAAGAGTCTATATTAACAGAAACTGCTTCCTTTCCCTTAACTGCTGGCAGGTTATGTGCAATGCTAGGGGGAATCATCCTGAATATGTGCACTGGCTACCCTGACATTTATCACAACTCTGATATCTGGCACATCTCACAGCTGTACCAGAGGTTTTCCAGTGTTGATGTCCCAGAAGGTCATTTACTGGGGCATGCACTGGAACCCCAACTGATGATGCCCATCAGAAATATACACACATGCATGGACAAATACTACAATTAGACAACGCTTGAACAAGAAACATCTTAGAACATGGGTTTGGGCTGCTGAAGTCACGGATTCAATGTCTAGATACATTGGGGGGTGGGGGTGTTTGCAGTACAATTCCAGTACTTGTGCCAAAATTATTATAGTTTGTACTGTTTTACACAATATCATCCTGCAAAAACAGCTGCAGTAGAAACACCAAGGGCTAGGAGCAGAAATGACATCACCACTGTCAGGGTAGCCATATCCACATGCAGATGAGGAATCAGTGAGGGAACTCCCAGCTGCTGTGGGTGTAGGTGGACATAGGCATGCACAATATGCCCTTACCCTGACAAAGAGGCAACTGATAGCACACATGCTGACCACCTAAGGGGTACACCTTTCATCCTATGCCCATACGTAGAGTACAATTGATGCCACAACCTTTACTTCCACATGTAATGTCTGTGAACTGCTAGTATCAAGCAGAGTCACCCATAAATGACAACAGTTGTAACTGAAGGGCTGTCAACATAAATGTGGAACCTGTACTAGAAAAATAAATGTGTAAAACATGAATGAATGGCCTATATTTGCATAACTGGTGCTTGTAAATGTAGCTAAATAGAATGTGTGTAAGTTGTCCCGCAATGCCAGCAATATCTGACATGACTTGACATCTGTAATATATTTTTAAGCAGTTCACCAAATAACCTACCCCATGCAACAGAAATACCTAGTATAGAGAAGGCAGTTCAAAGTCTACTTATTCCTGCATTCTCACAAGTGGAGCAATAAGCATGACTGAAAACAGTCTCCTCCCCCACAAGTTCCCTGTCTGCACAATTACCTTTTAGTGTAGATTCAGCCCTGTGAGCACTCTGAAGATGCAATGACATCTGAACTCATTAGAACTGCTGAATATCAAACTTTTGACTTTATGTGGCAGACATGTAGCAGATGTCAACATAGTGTAGCTGCTACACTATTTGTAAGTGCTAAAGGCTTAAAACTATAAGTACTCGGACTGAAGCAAAACAGAGTAATGCATAGACACCCTTCACTGAACTGTGTGTGTCAGTGAGGATACAGTTATAGTGTGGAACTAACTGCAATGAGCATTTTAACAAAACCAAACAACCCACTTGTATATTTCCTTGGCATAATAGCACAGTTTCTTACCTTTGCTGAGAACTGTTGTTACCTGTCACATATTTGCATCACACCTTGAAAGTAAAATGAGACAATATGCACTACAGATTGCATGTGTGATAGTAAAGCAGAATAAGGGAAGAATTTTCAGAATACAAAGAGAAGGCAGAGCTGCAGTTTTGCAAACAAATTCATTAATATTGTGTGATCACTCATCCCACTAAATACGTTATCTACACAATTACAATCAACTGAGAATGTCCAACTGTATGCACTGTTTAATACTGGATATGAAATGCAAATTACTTGTATGCACATGCTTTGATTGACATTGCAAAGTTATGTCTGTGGTAAAAAGAGATAACCCACCACAGCTATGTTGGGTAAGTGCAATATTCTGATGATTCAAATCCAGCACTGTCTAACTGTTTAACCTATGTTTCTCTTTTTTTTTATTTATTTACTTTTTTGGCCTTTACCATGTGCGCGGTGTGTGGCATAGTGCAAATATGGTTAGCTGCTTAAGGAAAAAGTGAAGAATTTAATTTAATGCACCTTATAAAGCATAAACACGCTTTGTGGCATTGCACGATCAACAGAATAATGGCTGGTAATGACTGCAGAAATTCCACCTGCTGTCTGACTGTTTCTGTTGCACAAGGTGTAAGTACTGTGAGATCCAAAAGAGAAAACACAGATAAAGCAGGGTTTGAGTCTCACAGTCTTTAGTGATGGGGTCATAGTAAGTACTTACAGAACTAATATGTTTTCGCTATTTCCTTTTCAATGTTAGTGTGCCCTACCTGAGCACAAACATGGCACACTGCTTAAGGAAAAAAATGAAAAATGTAATTTAGTTGGTCTTCTGCAGAGCAAACAGGCTCAGTGGCGATGTGCAGCTGTCAGTACTCTAGACAGCACTAAGTGTGGAAAATATACCTGCTGTTGAGCTTTCTCTGTGGCCATGAGTGTAAGTGCATTAAGTTCCTGACCAGAACCCAGGGACGGTAGGGTTCAAATCTAGCAGATTCTAATCCTTAGCAAGAATATCCCACTGTCATTGCTCCAAAGCTTTGATTATAAAGGTAATACTACAACCATAGCCATGTTTAGTAGGTTTATTGACAGAAAGGTATCTCTGATGGACACAATAGTTTCCTGAAAATCATTTAGACCCCCTCCCATAACCCAATTATAACTGTAAAATAGAATATAATGTGAGATATATATCATAACTCCATAACTCCAAACTCTATTGCTAAAGTCATGCAAGTCTAGCCATTTCCAATATATTGTCAGACATTAGTCCTACATCATAGCTGAGAATGCATGAGCTGGGACCTTTTAATGTCACACACATACAGGCCTAATTAAAATATAGCACTAATCACTCTTTAAGCCATATAGCTTTAATGACCATGGCTGGCAAACAGCTTTCTATGGCAATGAGGAATACGTGCCTGTGTGGAAGTTTATGCCAAGTCATCCCTTTGATCCCTCTAAAGTCAAGTCTTAAAAATCAAGCCCCTGAGCATTTCACTGTTGACCACTATACAAAATGTAGCCAGGTATATGCATCAAACATGCCAAAAAATAATTCCAAATTTCACATCATCATTGCTGTTTCATCAACTCTCTTTTTCCTTGTTTATCATTGTTTCTCTTTGCTTACAATTACACAAATGTAGTTGGCATGGTTGTGTGTGTTTGCCCACCAGTTGTAAAACATGATTTTATAATTTGGCTGGAAACCATTGCTGCCCTTGTTGGAAGACCTTAGCAGACATGGCAGGAGATGGGAAGGATGATGCCAAATTCAGGGCACATAAGTGGAGTGTGGAGGAGTCAAATGTTTTTGTTGCACTTCTCATCAAGCACTACAACCAGAGGTTGCAGCAAGGGGACTATACTTGGTGTCAGTACAAGGCTGAGGCTTTGAACAGCCTAGCCAAGGCTGTCTCTAGTGCAACTGGCATACCACACACTGACATGCAGTGTATGCACTACTACAGTGACCTTAAGAGGTGCAAGCAGGCACAACTCAAACAGTGGCTGGATGAATTTCAAACTGCAAGCATCCCCAAGTTGTGTAATTATACATATCAAGCAACTTGAAATGATCTGCAATGGTGCAGATAGCCAAAACCGGTATGCGTAATGCTCTCATGTCTCTTCTTCTCTCATTCTTTATTTTACATCTGCAGAGGAAATTACAGCAAACACAGAGGCACATGCTGAGAGATTGTCATGACTCAGAGAGGCAAGGGATATGTCTGCAGCAACTTCCCCAGATTGCAATACATATTGTGAGTTTAGCATGCATATTTTAACTGTAACAGCAAGCATACATGTTTTCTTCTAGCTCTCTGTAATTGTATTAGGCAAGTGCAATAGTGTATTCAGATTAAGTGGGTTCAATTACCACAAGTAACCTATAGACTGATACTCAACAAGTATCATTTCTATATTTGAAGTGCAGCAATATTGTTTTTAACTCCATATTGTTAGGTTAATCTGTAATATATATTTAAAGCATATATGGAATATGGACATATTCCAAGGATTACTTGTAACAATTCAGAGTCAAATTTGGATTGTGAAAGCTCTATAGCTAGTATAATAATAAAATGATATTGACTGTAATAAAACATGAATGTGACATATCATGGCTCTAATCATTTTTTTGTCTCGCCCCAGCTCTTATCCTTATCTCTCTCTTATTTTTATTATTTTTTTTTTGTGGATTACCTGGAATCACACCATTCTGATGTCATACCTTTCTGCCAATAAACCAAATGCATTTCAGCATAGGGAGGTACGCCAACCATTGTAGCTTGGCTTCCCAGCTCTGAACCAGCTGCTATACCAACACCCTGCACCTCTTGGATGCAACTTGGCAGTACTGCCTAGACAACCCTTGCCCAACCTGGTTTATCCTTGTCAGGTAGCAGTATCCCAGCTGGTTGTGCAGTGGTACCCTCTGGGAGTACCAGTGGAGGAAGTAATTAAGTCATCCACCAGGGGTTGTCAGGGCTGGTGCATGATCTAATTGAAAGTGGCCTTGGTGCCAACATCAGCTGAATGGAGAAGTTGCTCCTAAAATAGAAAAGGGACCCCATGTCAAGCAGTCTCACAGGCAACTGAGAAAGGTGACAGTGATGACAGTTCTGAGGATGAGGACTAGATTCTCATTGTTCCAATGCTTGAGGGGCAAGTGCCTCTGCTGTCCCCTACCTATCCCCAATCACGGTCTCTCCCAACCTGCTTGTGTCTGTCCCTGCATCTGTCTTGTATGTCTTCTCTGTAACTGCTTCCTTACCTACCCTGCCAATCTGACCCTCACATTCCTAGGTCCTTTCCCCGACATTCCTCTCTTTTCCAAATAAATACATACAAACATAACTAAATAAATAAATAAACACATAAATAAATAAAGCACCTGTCCCACAAAAAAAAATTGTCCTATACATAGTTCTCCACTTTACATATGTTACTTCTTGCCACACTTGATTTGGTTCAATGGCTGTAGAACATTGTGTTGCCATCCATCTGTATTGTGGTGACGGTCCAAATTCAATAAGTAGAGCTGTGCAACTGTGTTAACAGTTCCCCTGTGTCATATGCAATTCATAAGCAAGGTTTTATTTGAAGGTGTTATACAGCTTGAAATCCAGTAGTAGCATAGGTACAGCTACAGTGTGATTGTACTCTGTCATGGATGTACTGCTATATCACATCAATGTTACCACATGATAGTTTCCATGGACAGAAATTAATTTATATTAGGATTTCATGGCAGTATATAACATACTCACTGGCAATGTCAGGTGGACAGTGATTGTGTGGAACATGTGATGAGGTTTGACATGCACTTATAGAGTGTGCCCCATGTATTGCTTGGTATGTGTACAATATTACACTCACAGTTTCCTCGATCATTGACACTTGTCTTTGCATTGCTGTAATTTCAGTGCGGATGAGCATAATTGATGCATTGCAATCAGTCTCACATACTGTTATGCCATTCATTATAATGGATCTTAATTCACACATCATTGCATATGCTTCAGATAATATCCATTGCTATTACCTGTAGCAGAAGCATGCAATACCTAGATGTGTATAGGGAATCTGCTCTTAGTAGTGTGGTGTTTGTATCTGTTGTTATCCATATGGCCGATACCTACATTAGGCAGGGATGCTTTAGTCAAGTGTATTACATTTGGCACAGATAAGATCCCACAAGTCTGGTAGGCCATTCAGAACTCTTCAGTGGGTTGAACACCCATTAGAAATTGATAGTGCAGACTCCCCTTCAAGGTGTTCTGCTAAATACATGTGTGGTACATCTTTCCGTGTTGCACCTAGTAAATACACAGCTCCGTAACAACATTGATAGCATGGGTTTGATTATTACATGGGGGAATTGTGGCTTATGTGATATGCAAGCCTCTCAACTCACCATGGCTTCCCCTGATTTCAACTCCAGGTTTAACACTGTCCCTCTTAACCACTCTAAAAAGTGATCCCTTTTGGGGAAGGGATGGTGAATTCCCCTTATAAAATACTGACAATCGTTACAGCTGTACACATCTGTTACTGCAAAACATGTATAATAACTTAAAGTCACATATTCTGCCAGTGTCACAGGTTAATGGTTATAGTATTTTAAAAAGTGTCCATTATTTTGCCTGTTTATTTCCACATTTGCCCAGGGCTCTGTTCCTATGTGTCTCTGATTGGTTGGGAGCTATGGTGACATGTCAGTACTTTTGAATATCTTCAAAGTATGCACATAACCCTTGTTGTATATGGTGTCCTTGCTAATGGACCTCTCCAGTGAGCAAATCAGCGATGTTTATATCACAACCATTCACCTCCATTGACAGGTAATCTTGTGTGATCGTCACATATATACTATCAGTTGTGTTTATATCATAATATAATCACACAGGAGGTGTAAACAGAAGTATGTACTGTGTATCTACATATTTGCATAATGTTATGCTACTAACCTGTCTTGGAAGTGTACATACATTTACATATCCTATCTTGGGGACCTTTCCATAGTTACTATGGCCTCTTCCTCTTTATTCATTCCTATCAGTCATGTCTGTGCACATGTTCATCAGCACACTTTCCTAGCCCAGTGTACCTTTCCTTGTATTTATCCTCCCCTCCATTATTTTGTTCTGCTAATAATTGTTTTAATGTATGTTGCATTCACTAAACTTTTCATTACTGTGTTATTACTGCTGTCATTGCAGTATTTTTACCTATGGAAGTCTTTGTGGCTGTTTGCACAATCTCACTAAGCAGGTCTGCTTGTAGCCAAACTTGAATGCTACTTCTTTCTGTGTTTGTGCTCCTCTTAATGGTTTTCTGTCTGATGTTGCTGTTACTGATCACGACACCTTGCTTGGAAACATGTAAGCGTGGTGAGCAGCATGAATATGCAGTTAGCACTGCTACTCATTGTGCCAACACGTAAACTCCATGTAGTCTTCCTGGCTTACATTGAGTTTACCGAATTCCCAGGTTGTTTTTCCTCCAATTTTGTTTACCTTACAAGTGCTTTCATCAAAATGTGTTTCCTGCAATAAAATAAAATTTTCCACATGAGCATGTATAAATGTGATGATCTTATTCAATTTAGAAACAGCATGTAAGCCACTGATGTTAATACTTAATATTTTAAAAGACTTAGCCATGTTTTAAAGAAAGAAAAGAAGGGAAATAGTTTAACACACCTTTAATTCAGTGCATAATTTTATGTAGATCCATATAGAAATCCTTTACCACACCCACACAAAAAAGGGGAAAATGAGAAAGAGTAAAAAATCCAAGATAACGTCCAGGCCTTAGCAGAAAAATTAAAAGTCTTCATGCAAATGACAGGAACAGCTACACATCATGCGAGGAAAAGAGTCTTATAGCATTCTTAAAACTTCCTCCTTATATGTGCCATCTGACTGAGAGTCAAAAAACAGTGGAGCACTCTTCCAAATTACCCTTCACTTGGCAGGATAAATAAAGGATAATTTAATGTTATTTTGTCATACTATTGTCCTCTATTTTGAGAAGGCTTTCCTTTGTTTAACTATGTTCTAGAACAAATCAACAAAAATAGCTCCTTCTATATTCATGACTTTTTACATATAGCTGCAGCCAAAATTCTATACATATCCATGTTCTCCGAAGGTTTTGCCATAATGGGTCAAAAACTTTCATTATTATTAGATGGCTGATATCTCTACTTTTGTTTACTTCCATAATTATCCAAAACACTGTTAAATACATCTTGTAAGATAGCATACAGGCCTTTCTTTTTATTCCATTCTTCCAGAACACCCAGAATCCTTAGATTTTTCTTGCGAGTTCTTGCCTCAAGTTCAATTAACTTGCTCTATATAGTTGCTTGTGTTTTTCTGTTCTAGTCATACAATCCTACATAGATTTAAAATCAAATCTTAGAGTCATATTTATTTTCCAACTCATTTAATTTCTCAGTCTGAACTTACTGATGTTGATGCAATGTCAGAACTGCATTTTGTAACTGGGAAATATTAGTCACAGCTATTTCCAGTCATAATTTATGAAAGAATTAATTGCATATTTGAGTTAGGATAGCAGTTAACCTTCAATCAGCATCATTGCTCCTAATATTAAACATAGTATTAGTGTCTCCCATTTTAATTCCCCCAAGTCTGTTGTATTTCTAATACCATGATGGGAATGGACCCCATTCCTAAGTCAAAGTATGATTAAAATTAATGAAATTAGTATTGTTTCCGTCTTTGGTCTTAGCCAAAAGTACTCTTAGCAGCATCCGCAATGTGTCCAGTAATGACTCCTTCTGCAATTCATATGGAGTTACATGTATAGGTAACATATGTAAATACGATTGTAGATTTTTTTCATAAGACCCATTGCACCTGCTATAACTGGAACTGTCTGGGTATCTTTCTTCCACATTGTTTTCATTTCTGCCTGCAAATCCTGATATTTTATGACTATGTGTTTCTCTGTACACAAGACACTAAAGTCACTGGGTGTAGCGATTTCAATGATTGATGGTACTTTTGTCTTCTTTTCATGGACTACTACATCTTGTTTTCTTACATCTATCTTTTGAACTGCTGCTAATGAGTGATGCTATTTTATCTGGACTTCATCATTTTCTATGATGCTTTGTGGCTCATGTTTCCAATGTTTTTCAGCTACTTCAGTATTATAATGTTTGCACAATCCCCAGTGCAACAGTCTTGCCATATTATTATGCCTTTCAGTATACGGTTCTTCTGCCATTAGTATGTCACAACCAGCAACAATATGTGCAACTGTTTCCAATTTTGTTCCACAAAACCTACATTTGTCTGTTTCGCTCACATGTTCAATGGACTTTGTAAACCAACGTGTACGTAGTCCACTATCTTGGGCCACCAATATTAACCTTTCATCTTTTGGTTTGAATTTATATCTCCTTAACCATTCCTGCCTTTGATCCTGATCAACATGAGGTTGTTCCATGAGTTTTCTATACTTAAAACTATATTTATGCGTTTTCCACATTTCTTGCCTTCTCATCTGATCCTTCAGCTTATATTCTTTATTTTGTTTTTCTGGCACATTCAATTGCTACCCGATTTTTACCTACTTATGGTTTGATTTCCATTCCCGCTTGATGCCAATATACTTCTGCTAGACTAAGCAGGAAATCATCTTAGATTTATTCTCCTCATGTTTCAAAACATTCACTATGGTTGGGTCTTGTGAGGTCAGCAGATATGCATGCAGTCCCATGATTGCGGAGCTATACATATAATCAATTTCAAGGAGACTCATTCTTCCTTTGGAACGGGGAATATATAATCTTGGTATGCACTGATTTTTATAAATCCTTTCATGTGAATGAAGCATCCATCTTGTTTTCCTATCTAGTCTATCCAACACCTTTTGGGGACAGTCAGTCAGTCCAAAACTATCAGTTATGACATGGCGAGCAAATTGGTTTATAGCTTGAACTTTGTTCCTAGAAGTTAATGCTGTTTTCAGGATGAATTTAAGTATTTTAAAATATTTCTTACTAAGTTTTATTCACATCTGTCCATGTTTTATTGTTGATCTTTCATCAGTTCCCAAATATTTATACACTCTCACTTGCTCAAATTCTTTTATATCACATTTGTGTCCCAAACTGATGTTTTTTTGGTGCTGCAGCTTTCCTGCTTTAAAGGTTGCTTTTGCACATTTATCAAGACCAAATGACATTTTTATATAATCTGAAAAGGTTTTTAAAAGTTTTGACTACTTACAGTTGAGATTTCAATTCCTTATTGGATGAGCTATACAGCTTTAAATCATTGACAAAGAGAAGAAGTGATGTCTTTACACTTTGTTGCTTTCTGGGAGCCAAATTATAGCCATGACCTAATTTGTTAAGTAGACAGATTAATGGGTTAAGGTCAAGACAAAAAAGCAATATTGACAGAGAGTCATCCTTGAATATCCCCCTTTGAATTTTTATCCCTGGAATAATAATTTTTTTCCTTTATCATGGCTTAACTGCAAAGTGGTTTGCCACTGTTTCATGGTCACTGTGATGTAGTTTATCAGTGTAGGGTGTATCTTATACATTTTAAGCACTCTTTATGCCATACTTAGATTCTTTCCCTTTTTACAGTTTTCCACTATGACTTTATTTAACAACAAATGACCTTTGTTCCATATGACTTTCTTTTATTACCCTTTTTTAATTGCTATAATTGAGTTTTCTTCTAAATGATATAAAATCTGTTTTGCATCAATTTTTGTGTATAGTTTATATGTCATCGGAAGGCAAGCCATTGGTTTATAGTTTTTAGGATAGCTTGCAGGTTCACTCTTAAGTAGGAGCATTGCTTTTCCTGTTGTTAACCAGGCTGGTGTCTGTTCAGGATCTGCATATATCTAGTTCTTACTTATGGCTAAATCTTCATGTAATGATGTTAATACTTTTAGCCAGAAGTTAGGTACTGCATATGGCCTGGGGTTTTCCAGTTAGAGGCCTTTCTTAACTTTGTTTCAACTATCTGGCTGTTACTTCATCCCATTTCATATCCTGTACATTTGAACTTCTTATTCTTTCTTTTACTTCTTCTATCCATTTATCATCTTTGTTATGTTCCACAGGATCTTCATAGATATTTCTCCAAAATGTATCTATTCCTTCTTTTGTTGGTGGTCTTTCAATTTCTTTTACCTTGTTTCCCAATTCTTTATAAATCTTTTTTGGGTCATCAATAAATTGCTTATTTTGTATGTTTCATTTATATTCATCTATGTATGTTCTAAGTTTTTCTGCCTGTGCTGATATGTTTAGTTTATTATTCACAATAGTGCAGAATAAATCATGATCTGTTATAATACTGCACATTGCTTTCATCATGTCTATCTTTCTGAGTATTTTTGTTGATCTGTTCCCTCTTCTAAACTATTCTAACAGTAACCCTTCTTCTCTTAATTGCTCTATAGTTTTCTTTATTCGATACTTCCATGGTGACATTCAATTTCTTTCCGTCCTTTCCCTTACTACCCTGTGTTCTTGTGGTAGAATTTTATCTGTTATTAATTTGGCTGCACAGTAATGCATTCTATTTTCTTCTGTTATATTGCATGAGTTTCTATGGACAGTCCTAATTACTGTGTTCATTTGTTTTATCAAACTTCTAACTTTTTGCGTTTTATTGACCTTTGCATTCTATTTCTTTCATTGGTCCTAATATGTATATCTATCTCTATTAAATCAAGCAACTCTTCTCTTAGATCTTTTCTCCTAAGTTGAGGGCACATTGTTTGTTCTCCATTTCCTGCTAGCATTCTATAGAAAGCTCAAGAGCATCTTCCTGTGTCAAGTTCTCTTCACTTTTGCCTTGTATCATCTGTTGCTCTTTCATGTAGAAACTCAATGGCCTATCCCTCCATGACATTGACTGTGTCAGAGTTGCTATAGTTTCCTGTTCTTTCACTTGCTGTATAGCTCCAGCTGAACATTTATACTTGTTTACTGTGGGAGTCTCCAAAGTGTCTTCATATGTCAACTGATTAGATGCTTCCTGCTCCACTAGTTTCTCTCTAAGTTGGGTGCCCATTACTCTATCCGGTTGTGTTGTTATCTGAGTTAAATTTTCTACACTGAATCCGTCACTTTGCAGGTAATCCATCATCTCAGTTTCTGTTACTTTAACTTCTCCATTACTAATCCTCTTTTCTACTTTCCTCTTTGTTTTCTTATTGTTTGTATTGTAAAATGTTCCATGTCTGAATGTCTTTGCCTGTATTTCTCTTCAAATATCTTTGGTGCTACTCTTTCTACATTGATTAGGTTTGCTTTCTCCTTTGCATAAATATTGCACCATATTAAACCTCTTTTTCTTTCCCATGTTCATATCTCTTCTTCAGATGACCCCTACTCCTCTTGTTTCTCCTTACTTTGGGGACTCGTTGTTCCATTATACTGTGCTATAACCTGTGTTAGACTTTATACGCTGAATCCTTCACTTTGCAAATATTCCATTACTTCACCTTCTATTTTTTTTAACTTCTACTTGACTAATCTTCAGTTCTACCTTCCCTCTTTTTGAAATTATATTTTTATTGCAAAGTTTTTCATATCTGGGTTCCGTCGCCTGTATTTCTCTTTGAATAACTTTGGGGCTGCCTTTTTTGTGTTGATTAATTTGGCTTTCTCCTTTGCATAAATATCACACCATATCAGATCTCTCTTTCTTTCCCATGTCCATATTTCCTTTTTATACCCTTCAAAAGATAGTAAATTTTGTTCTTTAAATTTTTGTACTTCTTCAGTAGCTTCTTTTTCCAAATGGCACATGGTTTCTTGGTCTATATAGTGGTTCTTATGGATCTGTTATATTAATGAACACACATTTTTATTTGAAGCTTCTGACAGTTTTTCTTTTGGAAGTATTTTGCTTTCCTCTAATGCGTCTCTTAATCTTTTCATATAGCTTTTGTCTGGAAATTCTGTGCATCTTTGCATAATTGTAACACTGTATAATGAATTTCTTATCCTCCATAGTCCACTATATTGTCTGCATGGCTCTTTTTTTGGTCTATCAGTTTTTTTGATTTTTGTGGACTGCTACTTCCTTGTAGAACAGGTTGGGGCATCCTCCCCCTGGACCTGGCCTAACACTATTATAGGAATATTTCCATGTCTTGAGGATTCTGCACTCTAATTTTTTCCAGTCCTGGTGTCAGTGCACCTACCAGGATTGGAGACTTTTTTATCTTGGGTCTTGTGCACCCAGCTATGTTCTTTATTTTTTAACCTACATCTCTCTATGATATATACTATATAAAATATGGTATATATCAGTGTCGTCTTGGTGAGATTTTGTGAAAAACAGAGTCCACCTCGTAAAGGTACTCACCAAGACTTGAGGATGAATTCAGTTCTAGCAATATTTCTCTCCTTTTGCTGATTTTATCATCTCTCCTTTTGGAGAAGAGGTGATATGCATGGGAACCATCTGTTTAGTATGAATATTAGCAAAAACAATTATTGTGTCATAGTGCCTGGTTTTTCATTTTCTTTGTATTTGTAGCTTTCAGTAGAGAAATCACTAACATTATTTTCATACTAAGAGTATGCTTGACTGCAGTCATCATGTAATTCCATGTTCAAAATACTACAATCAATGCCCAAATTATTTTTTTCACTCATGTTGTAGATAACTGGACGAAGTTTCACTTTTCTCAGTTTACAGAATCAGTATTTAATTCTTCAGCTGATTCTGTTTAAAACAAAGCAGCATATTAATGTCTTTGGCACCCCATAAATTAGCTTCTTACATTTTATTTTGTACAGCAGACTTAATTCGGGGCATATTCAGATTTAGTTGAATGTAAGGAGACCAGCTGCTCATTCCACCTCCCAAGGATGGAGACATTATTTTACCCTCATATTATGACACCTCCCTATAAAGATGCTAATCTAAGACAAACTTGTATTCAAGGAACAGTCAATCTAATGGAAATTTTATTTCTAAAAACAATCTGATTTAAGTTTCTGAAAATAATGTTCTCATTTATATATACTACCTCTCCTGCCACTGGTTATGTCCCTGTGCTAATGCCTTTCAATCCATTATCTGAGTTTTCATCTCACCCTATTTTTCACACACCTCTGCTTTATTCCTCCCTTTTCACCTCCTATACCACCTTCTGTATCTCCTCAATAATTAACCCTCCTTCATCTCTCATAAATAATTTGTCAATTTATATTTTAGCACAGCTTCTGTGCCTCTTCCTGTATCAGCATTCACTCTGCACTGCGAATAGCTAGATTTTCTCAGATACATTCCCTCCTCTTTGCTTACCTAAATTCCTAGGCAGTTTAATCTGTTGTTATTGTTATATGTGTTTTTAGTCTAACAAACTGCGTATATATCACATTGTTACCTAAACCTTGCCTGAGCTTTATCAGTTCAATCTGACATAACTGTTATTTTGTGTTTAGTATTTTCATCTCATTGTATATATTCTACTGTTAGTTGTGATGTATAAAACTATATGTATGTATCTCTGTTGAATTTTTGTACTGCTGCTTGTGCTTTACCAATCTGTATGTATGTACCATTGTGGAGATTTTCTCCCCAGGCCTCCACTGAAAATGGGCACTGTTACGGCCCAGTGGGCTTTCCCGGTAAACAAATGCAATAAATAAATAAATAAAGTTGGGAGGGTGGCCTAATGGTTAAGGTGTTTGCCTTACAAACACAAAGTACAGGGTTTGAATCTCACAGAGGATAATTGGCTAGGCTCAAAATAGCTCACAAGGACAGTTAGCCTAGTACTAACCTATAGATAGATAAATAAATAAATATTTAAGTAATCAAACAGCAGCATTAACACTTACACATTATCAGGACTGTCTCACTTGTTACATCTTATCTTTATTTCCCCTTTTCTTTGTTGCCCAGCTTTTTTATTATATAAATATCCTCTAGTAAAATACTAACATATATGTAAAAGGAGCTAAAATTACTTTGTAAGGATCAGGGATTAAGAGAGAGAGAGATGATCTGTCAGTTATGTGGCAAAGTAATTCATTTATAGAACAATGATTTCATATGCTTTAGATGGATGTGGGTTTATGAGGATAAGGTCTGTCAGTTATGAAGCAAAATATCTCATCTGATGAAAAGCCCTTTTAGTCAGTGAAGTAACAAACATTTGCACATCTTGCAATAAAATGTCAGTGAAAGAAACCAGACTTGCACTTGAGGATGAGCAGTATAAACGATTACCCTGCCCGAGAGCTGGTGTCTGAATCATGAGGTCCTGCTGCATGGAGATAATATTATTCAAGCCGTGTTACAGTTATTGCGACATTGTGAAACAACACACGTTTAAAGCCAAACGTGAATGCTTGCCATTTGACATGTTAATAATGACAGTAAGCTGCAAACAAGGAAGAAAGAAACTGAAAATATGTCATTCTCAAATCTGTTATGTGTCATATTATTGTACTCTAGATTTGAGTAACTTGATCCCTATGATGGGGATGGGTCATGACATATGCAACCTGGGGGAGAAAAAGAAAGACAGCAGGAGATGCTAATAGATGCAATGAAGTGAACAGCATTCTATGAGAACATGTAAAGGTTCGTGAGCTAGCCTTTATTTATTACTAAGTACAAAACGTGTAATAGACTCAAAATGTACTAAGAAGAAGTGGCAGTTATATGCAGAGCAACTATATAAGAAGGACCCTAACATGGGTCTATATCACAATGTTGAACTTGTAGAAGTTTGAACATTGTAATATCGAACCCAAACATCCGAAATACGAAAATAGCGAAGCCACGGCACACCGATTATTTTCCCAGGGAAAAAAAATCAGTGGGCTGTTTTCCGGGCTTTGCTATTTCCTCCACTGTGATGTGATCTCGGAGTTGGTATATTTAAGTAGGGATGGTGTGGGGGACACAACCCCCCACGTCGGGGGGTCTGGTGGGTGATGCTCCCCACTTTAGTTTGTTTAAAGTGTACTTTTTTTCTGCCTTTTTGTCATGGAACAGCAATTTATTTTCCTGGGGGAAAAAAAATTGCTGTTCTGTGTTTTCGTTATTATTGGATTTTGAATTGTATGGTTCGTTATTACAACGTTCTAACTCCTGTGAGTTCGACCTTGTAATATAGAACCCCCCCCCTAACATCATTGATATATACAATGGTATATTCATTGATTTAAAGCAACAAATGAGCCTTAAAAGGCCATTAATAATAAAGTCATGATAAGTTACAGAATTCTAGTTGAAGCTTTTAAAGTTCTGCAAAATGACAGCACTACATTGCTTCTTGAAAATTGCCACCAGGTTTGGAAAATACAAAACTAGCCATAGGATTGGAAAAGGTCAATTTATGTTCTAATCCCAAAAAAGAGCAAAGGGAAAGTGCAGTCAAATGACTGAATAAATTACACTTCATTCAAATGAGAGGCAAGCTTAATGGTCAGAGAAACACCACACAAAAATAAAAATGAAATAAACATATATGCTTTTATTTTGGCCCATAGAATTAATACAATCCTGCCATAAATTAAGTTTACATTCAGTCTGGATTTCATCTTGGTTCAAAAACCTAGGTGCACATCTGCATCTGATCCAGTCAATGTAGCCTCAGAATAAAATGGATTATCTTATTGTCTGTCACAATGTGATTTCTCATATAGATAAGATAAATAGGCAGTTTTGATGAATCTATTCTGTGGCATCCTACTGGTAACCAACTTTTCTACAGACAGTTAACATTTATCTCTTTCATTCTGCTTTTGTTCACTTACCCAGTTTCCTACTGACTTCTCCAGTGCTTACGATGTACATGCTACTGAGCATAAAAAGTTTATTATTCACAAAACCATGTTTTCCAGTTGGGCCATGGTATATCTGTAACTTTTCTGACTGTAAACACAGCCCAGACAATCACAATGAATTTGTTAGCATGAACAAAAGCATTATGCTGTGTTCTCCACTTTTAACCACTGCAAAAATATTTGGTGAATTAGATTGCACCAGCATCTACAGCTTTAAAATGTACACAAATGTTTGGAACTTTTCAGTGTTACTTGAAAATATTGACTTTCCCCAGCATAATATGACATCTTCATGAGTGGCACTTGAAATATTTACTCATCATTCCATCATATTATCACATCTGCATATCCAGTAAATTAGTACTGGGCCATTGTTGTCTACTGTTTTCATCAACACAACTGTGTTACAACAGTGTTTTGTAACTTTCTGTGTTACAAAATAACTACTACCTTGCAGAGATAACAGGACATTATGGCTTTCCAATCGCTCTTCCATAATTAGAAAAATTATTAATACCAAATACTGCTGCCTTAAGTTTATAGTACTACACCTACACTACATCAGTTTTCTTCAATAAAAATAAATCATTGCATTTTGAAACCCATAAAACATTGCCAGAAACATGAGACTACTTTGAAATCCCACTGCCCTAAAGTATGTGCTGATAAATAAAATGTCTCACTCATAAGTCATATACATTGGCTTCAAAATTTACCCTGAGGCAATGTATATGACTTCTGAGACAGTAACCGAGGGCCTAAACTTTACAGCTCAGAGGTCCAAGGATCAGACTAGATTTTCAGTACTCTCAGTCTGGAGTATGCATGTTATCCATGTTTCTTTATGAATTTTCTAAGGAATCCTCCTAAAAAATGACTGATTATTGACTTCTCTGCACTTAGTCTTAATATTCTGGCAAGGACAATGGTTAATGTGGG
Organism: Protopterus annectens; assembly: GCF_019279795.1. Taxonomy (NCBI): domain Eukaryota; kingdom Metazoa; phylum Chordata; order Ceratodontiformes; family Protopteridae; genus Protopterus; species Protopterus annectens. The sequence goes on from NC_056729.1 coordinate 707,305,746, forward strand.
TTTGATTCAAACTAGTTCATTTATTTATTTAACAAATAAATCAATAAAGCAAAAATATATTAAACATTTTTTCACAAAATACCAAGCAAACTGTAATCCCTATGAATTTGTGATATATAGCGCTTTATCTGTAATAATTTGTATAAATGTTTTTAGGTTATCTGCTATGTCCACAAATGATTGCAGCTGAGCTGTGATTCATAAAGGCCATTTACACAAACATATGGTGGTCTTGAATAAGCTTATGCAAATTTATTAATAATAAGATGTAAATGAGAAATGATGTAACTCAGCATATGCTACTGAAGTATTTTCTATATCATTTGTGAACTCATAGTGAAATGTTTATACTTGTTTGCTCTGTCCGCAGATACGTTATATAAAAAGAAGTCTCGCCAAATCTATCTAAGTTGGAGTCCTTGAAAATGCCGTAACTTGCTCCTAGATTTCCAGTTGTGAGTTGCTTGTCTTGACTGGGACAAAACCGTTTGCATCCACTGGTGTTCATTGGCTAATAAGATGAAAATGCAAACAAAAGATAACTCATTATAACTTTGACATTCAGGAAATCCTTCATAGGTTCAAAGTAGACAAGGACCTCATAAACATCTTAGTGGATATGTTTGACCCCAATAGTGGTACTGGAGGAATACATAGGCTTCTGATCCCTGAGGACACTAAGGTATGCATAGCTCTCACTATACTTGAGATAAGGGCCTTCCAGAGACAAACGTGAGACACATTATGGATCGAACAGGCTTCTGCCTCGGGAATAGTGCAGCAGTTCTGGGATGTACTCTTGATAAGTGTGGATCATGTGTCACATCAGGACAGAGCCAGAACTATGTATGCCTTTTATTGGTAAGTGAAAAATAATTTTCTTTTTACATTGTATTTAGGTAGTTATTCATCTTAAAATGTATTGCTGAGCAAGAAACATTTTTTGTTTGTTTTGTCTCCCCCTCTTTTATCCCTCTCTCTTTCTTGCTTTTTTTCTTTCTGGTTTACATCTGTCTATCTATATCTATATATGGCCATATGAATGTCAACATTCTGAAATGTCGACCATATGAAGTAGATCCATATATATATATATATATATATATATATATATATATATATATATATATATATATAAAACTCTTGTATTGTCATTTATAGGATCTTTGACATCCTGAAGCTCCATTCTAGGTGCCTGAATGAGTCTGGGCATGCCCTTCTTTTTTTTTTCTCAAAAAATTTTTTATTAATTATATGAATAGCAAGACAATTAAAAGATTATACATAACAAGAAGGCATAAATGAACATATAACAATTCATCTAGTGATAACAACCTTCATGAGATTTTGATAAGTTATTTAGAAATAAAACATACACTATATGTACACTATATACAAGTTAGGCAACCTGAGAGGAAAAAAAAAAAATATTTAACATTAACTATTTAATATGTTTAGAACCTTTTCTAACACAACCTTTCTAATAGCTTTTTTTTTTGGACTTCCACCTAAGTATCTTTGAGCATCAATAAATTTAAAAGCCATTTTCTGGAAAGTAACCCATTTTAATTTAGAACGATCAATCCAATTTTGTATTATATAAAGTTTTAGTAATGAGCAAATAAAAATGATAACATGAATATCAACTTTTGAAAGATGAATCAATGGAATATGTAGAATAGCAAATTCCCACGTCAACGTGGATTTTGATATCCCATTTTCTGCAGTCTGACTTTCAAAGATGTCCACAATCTGTGAGAAAATGACAATACCATAGAATATGAAGGAGGTCTGCTTGGGGATGAGAACAGCATGAACACGAAGGGGACTTATTTGGGTTAAATTTGTTTAATTTGATTGGGGTAAAGTAGGCATCATTATTAATCATTAATTGTGTGTATGCTAATTTTTTAAAAGGGATAAATTCTTTAGTGTGTCTAATAGCCAGGACTTTCTGAGATTCTGACAATTGGGAATTATAATTCAACCAAACATTAGATAAAAGACAGTTGTGGTCCATCATTAAATAATTAATTAATTTATATGAGTTTGAGAGCATTTTATCAGATGATGAAAGTATTTTGATAATCGTGTTAAGGTTTTTCAATTGTGAGTCTATGGGGACCAGAGATACAAATTTGTTTTAATTATTGCTCTTAGTTGTGTAAGAATTGGTGAGTAATTCCAGTTTACTTTCAATAACTTACACCAGTCAGATAAAGGCAAGTCAAGATATTTCAAAACATCTCCTACTTTTAGATTTTTAATTAAAGGATAGTTTGTTAAGTTCAAAAGTTTATTGTCCAATAATATATTTGGGTTTAGATGAATTGGCTGAACATGGTGCGAGATCTTTTCTAGTTTACACATTTTGAGTAAGGTTTGGAAATCTCTAATCTTTTGTTTAAATACTGTAGATATATTTTTAATAAATAAACTATCCAGAGAGATAAAGGAAATAGCTTCAGGATTTAAATTATTAGAAATGACATAATTATACCATAATTTTATCCATAAAGAGTGATTTGGATAAGAAGTGTTATTGAATTTAGAGATAGTAAGAAGTTTATTGGATGAGACAATCAAATAATAGAGATAAAGATTAGGTAAACCCAAACCTCCCTTGTCCTTCGAAAATGCCAATCTATAATAGGAAATTCTAACAGATTTAGGGAACCATATGAATTTTGCCAAAGCTTTATTTACAGACTCAAAAAAATTTTTTGAAATTATCTGATCAGATGATGAGAATTGGTAAAGAAATTTAGGCAGAATATTCATTTTAATAATGGCCACCCTTGAAAGAAATGAAAGGTTTAGATGCTTCCATCTGTCCATATCAGACAATATAGAGTTCCATAATTTATTAATATTATTTTGAAAGGAAGATTTATTATTGTGTTCTAAATTAATTCCTAAATATTTTATATTATAAGTAAACTGAAAATGATCGTCTGGAAACAAAAAAGATTTGTGTGCTAAATGATTTAAGGGAAAAAATATGAGTTTTTGTAGAATTTAAAAGGTAGTTGGAAACCAAAGAAAAATAATCAATAGAATTCATTATTTTTCTGTAATCAGATAATGGAGTTTGAAAGTAGATTACTAAATCATCCGCAAAAGCAGAGAAATGAATATTAGTATTAAGAATTCTAGGGTTGTTATGAAAAGTATTTTGAGTAATAAACAATAGCAAAGGTTCTAAGTAAATGTTGAAAAGAAAAGGGGACAATGGACAACCCTGTCTTGTTCCTTTAGTGATCTTTATCGGAGCAGAAAATTGACCATTAATGTATAGTCTAGTAAACATATTCTTGTATAAAACTTTTAAAAAAATTATAAAGAATAAGGGAATATTAAAACATAACATAGTTTGAAATAGAAAGTTCCAACATACTCTGTCAAAGGCATTTGATGCATCTATAATCAAAGCATATATAGGGTTTGGATTTTTCTTAATGAGATGAAGTATAGTCTCTAAAGATAGAGTATTATCCCAAGCATGTCTCTGAGACATAAAACCTGATTGATCTGATGAGATAATTGAGGGTAAAATCCGTTTCAATCTGTTAGCCAGAATAGATGACAGAATCTTAATATCCACGTTAATTAAAGAAATGGGTCTATAATTTACTGGGTCAGATTTATCTTTATTATTTTTTAGAATTAGAATGGTTTTGGATGTGTTCCAATGAATATCAGAGATATCATTAACTCTTATATGATTGTAAACTTTAAATAGAAAGGGAAGAACTACCAATTTGAAAGTTTTGAAAAATTCTGGAGTAAAACCATCAGGTCCCGGAGATTTACCCAATTTAAGATTATCTATTGAATCCGAGATTTCTTGTACCGATATAGGGGTAGAAAGTAGTTTTTGCTGATTATCATTAAGTTTAGGGAACTGCAAAGAGTCTAAAAGAGTTTTGAGTGATTATCTTTAACAGAATTAGAAGAACCTGAATATAACTCAGTGTAAAGAGAGGTGAAAAGTTGAATAATCTCTTCATCAGTATTATATAATCTGTTATTATAAGATAAAGATGTAATATTTGGATTTCTGAAGTTAACTTTAATAATTCTCGCTAACAATTTAGATGGAACCTGGGCCCATTCTGAATATGAAGCAAGTAGCTTTTGTTCAGCTAAGGAGAGGTTATTTTGGTGAAGCAGAATTAAATCTTTCTGACAATCAAAAATTTGTTTTTCTAAAGTAGCATCATAGTTCAGACTAAGATGATTTTCCAACGAAGAAATTCTTGATTTTAAGAATTCCTCTTTCTTAAAGTATTGTTTTTTGAAAAAAAGCAGCTTTACTAATAAATAAACCTCTTAATCTTGCTTTACATGCAGCCCATTGTATGTCATAAGGAATGTCTGATGATTCAAGACTATTCACCATTTCATTTAGGATTTCTGAAGCTTGTTTGCAAATATCTTCATTTGACAATAAGTTATTATTTAAGGTCCACTTATTAAACATAGTTTTATTTTTGATATTGGGTTTTATGTTCAATTTTAGTGAAATTCTTGAGTGATCCGAAAAGAATCTGGGTTTTGTAGTAAAGTCCACAATATATTTTGAAATATAATCTGAAATTAGAAAGAAGTCTAATCTGGACCATGAATGATAGCACTTAGAATAATAAGTATATATATCATTCTTGTTTATATTTTTAACAGTGCGGAGGGGATCTATTAAATTATATTCTGTCATCAAATCATTTATAGCCAGAGTAGATTGAAGATTATAGGTGACAGTGGAGTGGGAACGATCAATTACAGGGTTTATAACTGCATTCCAGTCACCACCCACTATAATATGATGATCCTTATAGGATGCAAGAATATTGTAAATTTTTAAAATGAACAAATGTTGTGAATTACATGGGCCATATAGATTTAAAATTAATAAGGGTTTGTCCAAACCAGCAATAGAAGCGGTAAATAAGCACCACCTGCCCTCATCATCAAATTTCTCATCAATAATATTCCCAATGAATTTTTGTTTAATGATTATAGCTACACCTCTGGAGTTAGATGAGTCACCTGAAGCTATAATCTTTTTGATCCATTTTTTTAACTCTTTATTCCAATCAATACGTGAAATATGGGTCTCTTGAATAAAACAAATGTTAGCCTGTGATTTAAAGATCATATGAAATAATAGTGACTTTTTCGCTTTATCTTGAATGCCTCTAACATTCCAAGAATCTAAAATTATGTCAACAGGCATATTCTACAAGTATAATCATTATTGATGCTATAAAAGTGAACTCAAGGTGCAAATCCAACACAACATTAAAAAGAAGAAGAAAAAAAATAAAAGAAAAACAGTCTTTAAGTATTCAAGCAAGTCATCAAATAATATTTGTTGAAAGAAAAAGAAAAAAGGTTTTTTAAGAACCATGAAATGTATAATAATAACCTTTATCCTAACCCTAGTGCCTACCCACCAATCCACCTGTGATAAAGGAAGAGCAGAAGAACATGAAAAAACATTGTAATTATAGATAATAATAACCTCAAGTTAGAATACAAATTACTCAAAGGAAGCCTAACATAACATAAAGTCCGAGTAATACTACTAAAAATATATACAAAATTAACTAATTTCAAGACGTCCAACATGCCTAATCCCTACTTCTAATACTAATCTAAAGCTCCTATCCTTAAATTGAAATTTATAGTGATTAAATGTATTTCCTCAAGTATTTCAAGAGAAAGAGAAACAAGTAAATAATAAATAAATCACACTCTGCTTAACTAGAACACTCTATCATAAGAAGTAATACAATTAAAACTGAAAGATATGTAAGATAACATATATAAGTATAACAAAACCAACTGGTAACATTATAATATAAGTAAATAAGCATAGCATTACTGAACTAAAGATAATAGTCATGCACTATCTACTGAACCTTCTTTAGTACTTTAGTGATAATTTCATTAATCAACATGACCATTAGTATGATAAAAGCACTAATACCTGTAGAATGAGTATTTAGTTATAGTACAAATAAAGCAAAAAACAACTACCAAGCAACCATATCTCAAAATGAAAAACAATTCAGTCTGGAGATGCATCTATTAACTAGATAATAATAGTACAGGAACTATTCAAAATGAAATATTATAAGCTGTAAGGTTTTAACACTAGTTAATATACATGAATAAAGTATAATTATATTATTAAATAGTAACTTAAACAGCATCATATATATTTGACTGATTGTACAACAATGTGCATACATATAATTTTAAATCTACTTTTTGAATATTTTACTAATGACTCTGTTAGGTTATATAGCCATACTATTCTTCTAAGCTATAGATGTAACATAGCAAAACAGCATGAAAAGACAAGGCTTTTAAAGTAAACATTTTGAAAATCTAATTAAAACAGAAACAAGCAAGCTAAATGCAGTAAATCTAAGGGCTTAAATCTATACATGTAGATTCAGCTAATCATATTAAAGATAGTTATTTCAAACCTTTCAAATAAGTAAAGGCTTTCTTAAACATAAACTACTAATCATAAATATCACATCCAGCCTCTGAGAAGAGAGAGAGCAGAGAATAGAAAGAACATGAAACTTTCATATGAACAGGTATACTTTGTAACATTTGTCAAATTAAACACTTCAGTATAATATAAAATATTGTATGAAAATATATTCTAAATAGGAAAATATGTTCATTTCTTTACACATCCTTTAGAATTTTAATATATAAAACTAACCTGTTCATTTGTTTCCAGAAACATTTTCACTCTGCTTTATGAAAGTAGCAGCTTGCTTTGAAGTCATGCAGACACGCTAAAAGTCACTGAATATATTATGTGACATGAATCTGTTTAAATTTAAAAAGCAACCTTCATTTATGAAGAGATAACACTTTAAATAATAGCCAGATCTATTAAAAAGTTAGTGCTATTGAATACTTGTTGAAAACAAGCAGACTTGTGTATTTGAAACTGTCCTTCTTTTCTCACAAATGATGACATCACCATCCATCTCAGAGAGACTGTAGTGTGCGCATGTTCATGCAGAGCATCAGCTGGAACTCTGAGGGGAAGATTTTCTTGCTAGAATGTTGAGATGGAATGTTTTTCCCTCCAAATATCATTTAGCTTACACAGAAGGCTGTAACTCCAAAGCTTGTAGTAAAATTAACATATTATCTATTTACACAGCAAGCATATGTGAGAGAAAGAGAAAAAAGTAAATACAGGAATTTAAATGCTTCTATTAATCCACACAAATCTAACAAGCATATATCCTGTCACTGCACATTGTCACACCAAATCCATCATGTGTAAATTACATGACAAGTTCTTAAGGTAATATAATTATGTCACACCAGAATTACAAATCATGTAACACAAATACTGTCATATTAAAGAAAAGAAAAGATCAAACCTTATTGTAGTTCTTTAACAGTAGAATATTAAGATACAGTGTCAGAAAGCTTTTTAAATGTTTTAAGAAAAATGTCTTTTGCATCTTTAGGATCTGAACATACAAATCTTTTGTCATTAGCTGTGAAAGACAAGGTATTAGGATATGCCATTCGAAATCTAATCCCTCTTTTTATCAAGTCAGCACAATAGGGGGCTAGTTTTTGTCTATTTAATTTGATCTGTGCAGGAAGAGCTTGGGAAAATGATAGTTTGTGAGACTTCCATATGAATTGTTTCTTTGTTTTAGCAGTTTCTAGGATCTGGAAAGTGTCTTGAAAGTTTAGTAACTTAGTATGAATTAACCTTGGTGTGGAAGAATCTTGCTTTGTACGCAGTGCTCTGTGTGCTCTCTCTACAATTATAGATTTTGAAGAAGCTTCACAATTTAACAGTGTTTCAAAGATATTTTTAGTCACAGATAACAAGTTTTTATTGTCATAAGATTCAGGTAAACCACGAATAATGATGTTATTTCTTCGACTCCTGGCTTCCAGATCCAATATTTTAGCTTGTAAATCTGAAACAGTTTTATCTCTAGATTTAAAGTCACTTTCCAATAAGTCTGTTTTAACCTCCAAAGCTAAGATTTTATTTTCAATAGTAACAATACTATCGTTTATTTGCTTTAAAGATTTACTAAAGTCTGTAAACTGTTCTGAAAAGTTTTGTATAGCACTTTGGATTGGTTTTAATGCTATTTTTAGTTCTTCTTAAAGGAAATTTGAGCCATTTAAATCTTTATTACTTACATTAATAGTTTCTGTAGGTTGTCTAGATGATTTCAGTCTTTTTGAACCTGAATCTTTTTCAGGAGAGAGCATTGAAGTATATTTGGCCTTTGTAGGCTGAGTCTCCATGGAGTCAGATTTTGTAGCCACGCCCAGAAATGGAATGCAGTTAACAGGATACCAGGAACCAGGAACAGACTGGAGCAGTAGGAGTCCCAGCAGCAGAGAGACCAAGAATGTTCTGAGGTAAAATAAATCCCAGGATAATAATTCCAGAAGAAAAAATAATCCAAATGTGTAGAAAAAGATTTATAAAATCTTTTAGTATAAAAATTTGAGGAAAAAGGTTGATGTATAGTTGTAAAAAAACCAAAAGTTAAATAGCTGTGAGGAGCTCAGAGAGTAAGGACTAGACTAGTCGGCAGCCATCTTGGAATGAGGGCATGCCCTTCAATATGACCAAGTACTGCATCATGCAGGATGTTTACTGCATGTTGCATTCATGATCATGTGGCTGTCTGGTGGTGAAGTGACCCATGCTGTCACTACAGTTCATAGTTCCAGCCCCACTAAGACTAAGGATGTCCAGCCAGTAAGGGAGTCTATGCAGCAGGCTCATGCACAGTACATGGCTTCGCAGGTAGAGAGGCAACATGTAGTCCAGAACTATGGGCCATGGTATTTCACATAGTATTTCCTTTCTTGTGAAAAAACACATAGAGTGTAATTGATGCAGGAACTGATATCTGTGGGCTATGCTGTGTGGTGCATGGCCTGCTGCCACTGTTCATCTTACATTCACTCTCATCTTAAAACTATTTTTTTTTTATTTTTACAAAAGTTACCCTTACTTTTGTTAAAGTCATTCCTTAGTGATCACTGAATCCTGCTCAGTGATGTCAAAAGGCATATACTGTAAATGATAATCATATTTTTTTCTGTTTTAATCAACAAACTTATGTATAGAAGTACTGAATGTTCTCAGTGGTTCAATGTTTCTTGAGTTAATGCATTACAATTGAATGAAAATGCATTATACTGTTTTTCATATTATGCCATTTCTTCTCGGATTCTTTTTGCTGTGGCACTGCAAATCCGATTCTTTTTATGTTGTCAGACACAATAATATGTGACTTCAGAAACACACAAATATCATCATGTGCACAGTGGTAAGGGTGAAGTGGCAGTAGAGATAGTTTACATGGCAGGATACTCATTTTAATCTGTGATTCTTTTATTATATTTCTCCTGAAAGTGTTTGTGTATTAATACTTACATGTTCTAGATAACTGCCACCTGTAACAGTGCTGACTACAATATGTCAAACAGATGTTTTTTTTTCCACCTTCCCTTGATGGTTTATCTAGTAGTATTGCAGGGATGAAATGCATACATTTTCCAAGTCAGTTTCACCACTATATGATTTTTTGTTTGTTATTTTATTTCCATTCAAGTTAAACATTCAGCTGTGTTTTTGAAGGTGAAACTGTAAAGTTACAGAATTATCAGACATGATTCACAGTAGTTCAAGATCAAATGAGTCATGCACTCCTGCTAAAGGTAGGCTAGGTGATGGTGCAAGTGAATATAAAGAGTGGCAGTCATGAGAACTGTAAGGTTAGTTGGTCTCATGCTGTGACGTACTTGATGCAGATGATCCTGCAGACACTGATCTGACAGTGCTGCAGGACTGAGATCGGGACCTCAAATGAGAAGTTCTACTAGGTGTACATGAACACTGATGTATAAAAAAACAGTAAGGCAGCCATGATAAAAAGCACTTTAATAAATAAAATAACAGATGGATGTTATTCAGTGTAACTCAGCTTGCTGTAAGTAATTGTTAATGTCACCCCCCCCCCATGATACCATAAACACATTGCAATGCCCTATGACTAGGTTGCTCACAAATATGTTTGGCTAAGGCATTCTTAACATTCTGATTTCTAATTTCATATAAATGCCTAGTTACACTTTCCCTTAATCTCTTAATAGTTTTGCCTACATAAAAACTAGGGCAAAAATTGCAGGTTGCTAAATAAACCACATGTGTGGTGATACAATCGGCATAAAATCTCGGTGTAAACCTAAATATCATGCTTGGGTGTATAAATACCTGTTCTATTGTGATAACCTTGCAAATTTTATGACTTTTATAGGGGAAGGTGCCCAATCTATTCCCCTTAGGTTCCTTTCATTGTTTTTTATCACATAGTATCCCTTTCAATCTCCTGTTTTTCCCATAGGAGAATGTGATAGTGCAAGCTGAGTTACACTGGATTTTGAAACTACAAGCTCACAGGTATCTAGTCATTAATGCTAATGTGAGCAGAACACTTGCCTTGAGTGGGCATAAGCTCAACAAGTAATGTGAGACAGCCTCTGTTTCAAATAAATGCTTTGTGATAGGATGGCTTGTCTTATAAAATGATGTTGTTAGTAACTTTATGTCAGGATATGAAGAAGCATGTACAACTCAAAAGTGCCGATCCATTAGTTATTTTATTTTATTTATTAAAGTGCTTTTATTATTGCGGCTGTCTTACTGTTTTTTTATACTTGTTTGTTTTTTGTATCATCCAGTTTTGGCATTTGGGAATTGTTTGCTGGCTTTGTTTTGATGAACACTGATGTGGTCTGCATAAAGTTGGTTGCGCTTGCTCACCTAGACTACTTACAGTACTTTCCTGAGAAGCAATTGCATTGCCATGTAATCTCCCTCCATCTGTCTAGACAGTACCCCATCCTCTTCCCCTTGCAAAACTGACTCCATCTTAACTTTGGTATGCCCTAACTAGTGCACGAAAGCAAGTGGCTACTGATGAATTGTGTGCTTCCATACTATATATCAGTGTGATCATGGCATTATTTCTAGTCTGTGCCATTTCTAAATAGTGCTAGAAATCCTCATGCATACCCAGGAAGACTCTAACCATTTCCAACTGACTATCTATGTCAGTGCTTTGAGCTCTAACAATGTCATAACACATTTCCTGTTGGGCAGTCAATGCTTTAAGCATTTCCGGGGTAGCTGTGACACATTTCTGCACATGGCTCTTTTTTTTAAAGATTCCTCTATAAAAACTGTTACATCTGAATGTCTGTTATCATTCTGAAAGTGTTTCTCTGGGTTTGGAGATTCTGGCATTGAGGTGTGTGGTTGTTTCTCTTGTGCAAGAGTGAGTGTAATGTCATTGTGTGCTTGACTTTGTGATGCACTGTCACTTCCTGCAGAGTTACTAACATGTTGTGAGGTGAGAAATCCTGCTATTAAACTTGGGGACTACCTCACATTTTCCTCATGCAGTCTCATAAATGTAACTACCAGGAAAGTCTGGATAGGAGCCCATTTTCAGCAGAGGCCCAGGGAAAAAAAAACTCCAAGGTATTATAAAAATTTTAAGAACATTAATTTTATACTCTTTAAAAATTTATATGAAAAAACATTTCAAATAATTATACCAAATTAGATATAATGTGAAAACATTGGTTAAGAATAGATACATCATATAACAATGATTTAATAGTTAGAGAAATTTTAACCAGTTTATACAGAAATTAAAGGTAAGTTAGTATAACACAAACAGAAATTGCAATACAAAGTGACAGAAAAGCAAGCTTATAGTATATTTAGAGAGAAAGCCAGAGGAGAGAAATTAACAGAAGTAAGTGCATGAAGAAGGGAGAGTAAGGAGATGTATGGTATGAACAGGTATTTGTTCACATTTAGGGATATAGTTTATCTTGATGTTGAGCAGGAACAGAACCAGATTTTGGCTAGGAAGTCTTTCAGATGGAAGGGAGGGCATTGATTGGATGAAGAGAGAAAAGGAGTTCCAGGCCTTAGCAACACGTATGAATACAAATAATGCCCAGCACATTTGATAGGTTTCTGGACAGACAGGAGTTTTTGGTCACTGGATCATAATGACCGACTAGGAACATAGTTTTACACAGTGCTATTTAGTGCTGGACAAGCAGATGGATTCTGGATAACTTTATAGGTGGTAAGAAGCTGTGTATATGTTAGCTGATGGGATAGTTCTAACCAGTTTAGACTTTTTAGTGCTATACAGTGGTGGGATCTAAAAGGGGAATTTGCTGCAAATTTAGCAACTTTGTTATAGCATTGTTCAAGTTTTGACGTTTGTGATGCTTTCAAGCTGGTAACAGTGGGAGAACCGTAAAGAAGTGTGGAGATGACATAAGTAGTGGCAAGTGTAGTTTTAGTTGCATTGGTGAGAACATTTTTGGCTATAAAGGATCCCTAGTTTTTGATGAGTTTTTCTTTTGCAATTTTGTATATACAAGTCGAACTGAAGATTATCATTCACTATCATCCCTAATAATGTGCAATGAGAAGTGGCTTAAATGGTTGTATTATCAAGAGAGAGGGCTTTAAATTTAGTTTTTTCATGGGAGAGGGATTTGGGGGGGGTAGTAGTTTTTTACAAGTGAGCACGAGCTGTGCATTACAAAGCCATGTTTTAGTTGTTGATAAAGATTCCTGAGTAATTTTTTTGGAGATGTGCCACATTATGAGATGTACAGATAAGTGTGGAGTCATCTGTATGCTATTTTAGGGAGGCCTGTTGTGTGGATGTGTGGAGTGTGTTGGTGAGAATGTTAAAGAGGAAGGGACCAAGGATAGAGCCTTGTGGTACATCAGTGGTGGCTGGGAGGTATGGAGAGAGGGTAGACTGCCATTTTACTGACTGCTAACTATTGGACAGGTAGTATTTGAACCACAGAAGGGTGGCTGAGAGAGACCTAGTGAGGACATTTGAAGTAGACGTTTGCTGTAACAAATTGTGTCCAAGGCTTTAGGCACATCTAGAAATAAGAAGGAGACTAGTTTGCTGTTATCTCTAGCTTTATTGAGAGTATACATATTTATTTATTTATTTATTTATTTTATTTTATTTTACATTTGTTGACCGGGCTAGTCTAGCTGGACATGTATCCGTTTTCAGTAGAGGCCCGGGGAGAAAAGCTCCAAGACAAGCAATAAACAATAATTCAACACATAAAAACACTAATATGAATAAAAAAGTACAAAGGTAGACTTGTTTAGAAACACAAGAAATTACAAAAAGCAGACAATTCAAATAGGAAAATAAATTTAAAAGTAATGCATCATGCTGCAGTTAGCCTAATAAAAAACAGAGGCAAAAACACAAGATGAAATTGCAAGGGGGAGGAAAACAAATATAAGGTGGAGCCTATTTCTAAAATATAACTCTCAAAAATTGAAAGTGTTATTTAGGAGCTCAGTCAGGGGAGGGGGCTGAAAGTTAGGAGTAAGGAGATGTGATTTCAGTCAGGGTTAGAACAAGGACACAGCCATTGAGTTTTAAGATGTTCTTTGATATGTTTTTTGAAAAGAGAGGTAGTCTTGATTAGCTATTTCATGAGGGAGTTGATTCCAGGTTTTACCAATGGAATTAGAAAATAATGAGTCCACAGCTTTATTGTACGATTTAGTCAGTGATACTAGGAGTTTATTGGCAGAGCGAAGTGTGGCTAGGTTTTTATAAGGTGAAATCAGTTTTGTAAGGATAGGGGTATCATCAGGGTAGTAAAGAGTCTTATGAATGATGAGTAATTGTTGATAGAGTAATTGGTTCTTTAGCTCTAACCAATCTAGTTGTTTGAGGTTGAGACAATGGTGAGTTCTGAGGGCTGCAGTAGTAATGAATCTAGCTATACTATTGTAACAGGTCGAGAGTTTGGTAATGTTGGTTTTAGATAAGTTAGTATATATAGCAGAGGCATAGAAAAGGGTGGAGATCAGGTGGGTCTGGGCAATGGGTTTTCTAGCTGCTGGGGTAAGGAAGGGTTTGATTCTGTAGAGAGTACCAATTTTTTTGTTAACAGCTTTAATGGTGATGTTAATATGGTCATCAAAATTAAGCCGGTTGTCAATAGTTACACCTAATAGTCGATTGGTCATATCAGGGGTAATACTGGTAGCATTATTAGAGGAGATAGTGAAGAATGGTATGGGAGATTTGTGAGTAGAAGTAAAGAGAAGAAGATTTGTTTTTTTGGGGTTAAGGAGGAGGCAGTGTTGCATAAACCATTTTTCTACATTTTGGAAAACTGTTTGGGTGAGGGACTGGAGGGAGGCAACATTTTTAGCAGTGCAGATTAAAGTTGAGTTATCAGCATATTGAATGCAGGTGGCTTGTGGTATATTCCAGTGTAGGTCATTGATAAATAATGAAAAAAAGGAGGGGACCTAAGATTGAGCCTTGTGGAACACCAATATTTACTGGGAGTAAGGAAGATAGGTTGTTGTCCCAAAGCACTGCTTGTTCCCTGTTTTGGAGATAACTCCTAAACCATTGCAGTGCATGAGAGCCAAGAGAATAGAGATTAAGTTTGTCTAGAAGTATATCATATTTAACCATATCAAAGGCTTTTGACAGGTCTATGAATAGTGCTGAGGAGAATAGATTATTGTTCCGATTATTATTTATGGAGTCAGAGAAGGAGAGGAGGGCAGTTGTAGTGCTGTGGAAAGGTCTGAAGCCATGTTGACAGTTGGCTAGAAGTTTATTTTGAAGAAGGTAGTTAAGAATTTGTTTGTGCACGCATCTTTCCATTATCTTAGCTAATGGGGAGAGTAAGGCAATAGGGCGAAAGTTTGAGAGCTCAATAGAAGAGCCCCCTTTATGTAGAGGAATTATATGAGATATTTTCCATAAGGTGGGGATTTTTCCTTCAGAGATGGTCCTGTTAATAAGTATGGATATGGGGTAGTCTATAGCTTTTGCAGCAATTTGTAGGTATTCAGACAGGAGTTGGTCAGCAGATGGGGTACAAGGTTTAAGTTTTTTGAGAAGCTTATAAATAAGAGATGTAGCGACAGGTTGAATATGAAAGGCATTAGATGAGGTAATAGAGGTATTTGGTAAGGAGGCAGTAGATGTGGGTAATGAATTAGCTAGGGTTTGAATGGCTTCTGTAAAATACTTATTGAAGGCATCTGGGATCTGGGTAGAATTGTTGGGGTTAAAGCCTGAAGGGGTAGGAGTAGTTGAATGTCCTGGTTTAAGAAGTTTATTGATACCTGACCAGAATTTTTGAGGGGTTTTTTGACTGGTTTGTTGAAGGTGAAGATAAAATTCCTTTTTGTCTCTAAGAGTATCTTTTTTGGTGGCATTTCTTAATTGTTTAAAGAGTAGATGATCAGATGTACATTTGGTAGCTCTCCATTTAGCCCAAATCTTATTTCTAAGGATCATTTTTTCTTTCGTTTGCTTAGTTAGCCATGGGGCAGATTTGGATCTTATCCTAGTAAAGCAAGTAGGAGCATGATAGTCAAGGATTTGTAGAAAGTTGGTGTTAAAGTAGGTCACTGCTAATATGAACATATAGGTTAGAAGTGCAGTGTTAGTACTATGGGGAGGACAGAAGGCATGTTGTTGGGGGATTGGAGTTCTTCCTGCAGCAGACAGAGTGTTAATGTTATCATTCCTCGTCAGCATTCAGTTCAAAGATATGTTACTGTTTTGAACTCATTCACTCCGATGGAGCTCAGGAAGTTTGCACTGTAACTTCCAACGGGCGGAGCCTAAGCCTTTAGACAGAATCAAACTGTCCTCATATTTCAAAACAGATGTTAATATCTCTGGATCCATAGGGATTTTGAAAGAAGTATAAATGGCAAACTCTTCAGCAAAAACAATTTTTATAGTGGTAGTATTCTTTAGGTTCTAGGTCTTAAACTAAATTTTATAAGTCACAGTAAACACAGTAACTATTTGTAATATTTTGTGAACAACTTACAATATCTCAGCAACCAAGCATGCTACACTTATACTGTCTGCATCATTTTATTCATCTAGCTGAGAGCTTTAATTTGAGTATAAGGAGTTCTGTCTGTGTTTCCTGGTTGTTGAGATATTTAGAAAAATGTGAAAATTACATCTATATAAATTAATATCATAAAACAACAGTTAATATCTATTTACCTGCACTAGACAGAGGTCAAATATTAATGCAACTGAGTTTGCTATTGTGTAAGCTTTAAGATACAATCTTTTAAAACCTTGTACACAGCATGGTTTTGGAATTACTGATGCAAATATGAACAACCAATATTTGATGCCTAGAGGTTTCAGTAGGAATTAACTGCAGATGCATCACTCAGATGTAATAAGTTGAACCAACCTTCATGAACAGATGGGTGTTTCTGTTGTAGAAATTGTTAATAACCAGTGTCCACACCACCTCTCGTTATTATTTGCCACCACCTTCTGTATCATAGTCATCTCCATAGATGAATAAAAGGTATTCCTCATCTGGTGTTAACTGAATAATTGTTAGAGCCATCCCCCCATAATGATACAGGCAATTGCATTGTGCCTCACCTTGCTTTCAGCTTGTCCTACCATATCATTTGGCCTCTTCTTGCACCATGCTAATGCTTGATTTTTGACACACACTGCATTAATGTCAAGAAGTACCTGATTCCAGGCTTTGTCCTCGTGACTTATTTGAGCCCCTTTTAACAAATAGAAGTTTCCCATATTACCTAAGGGGCTGCCATGAGTATGATATTTTTCTTGTGGGTAAATCTATCCTTTCTCTGCTTTGATTCCTTATTTTTCTGTCACTACTGTATGTTTAAAAATGGGCCATTGTCATACAGTCGAAAGTTAGCTAACACAAACCATATAATTATATGCAGACATCTCAGTCTAGTCAAGTACAGTTGTGATATAGTACTTGCAGTGCATTCAGGTCATAAAAACAATTAATTTTATGTCAAAATGCATCCATCCCTTACCCCCTATTGTTATGTATTCATAATACTGCTATTTCTTATTCATCTGTGTCACTCAGAAATTTTGCAGTAAAGACACATGCATGTTGATAACCTTACAACTGCAGAACTTAACAATTAAAATATTTTATTTTTACTATGTATGCACACTCATTAAATGATACCAAAATAATGATTATTTTTCATGATCACTAATCATTTTCCACTGCTGCACTGAAATCTAACTTCTAAATTATAGTAATTACAGCAATCATTTATTGCCATCATGATTTCCACATCATTTATGTAAAAGCAAAATTTCTTAACATTCTCTCACTAATTCTACTTATTTTAAGTGTTTCTTGTTAAATTGCAATATTTTTAAAATTATTTGCTTACTTTAAGAAGTCTGCAGTATACTAAAACATTTGCCACTTAACTCAAGTATTGGTAAATTAATATGGCGATATGCAACTTTTGTACACAAATGCAGGACCATTTACATGTGTTTTATGCAAACAATGCATTTTTCAAATAGCTCTATGAATCACAGTAATACACAAATGTGCCCAGCAACATATTGGTGTACATCAGTCTTGGACCATCATAAATGTGGGCCCAGACTGACATGAAAATGCTGTGGACACTCTGCAGTCCTTAGCACTCCTCAGTGGTCCCAAGCTTGCCACTATAATGCTCAAATTTCCCCAGACTAACTTAAATCAGAATGTGATTAAAAAATGGAGTCATCTGAATGACAGTTTACACCGACAAGAAGTATAATCCCTGCCCATCTAACTTCATTTGTCACATCCTAGCATCTCAAACAATTCATAAGTTCCTAAAATGTGTACATAACACGCATAGTAATATATGCCCCAAGTATAACTGATGTTGTACTACATGAGGCATGTATAATTGGCATTCAGGTGTACTACAAAAAATGCACCTTATGCAATGATCTGCAGCATATGCAATTATAAATCATATCCTTAACAATTATTCAAAATGTTTAATTTTTTATCCATCATGTAAGTGAAATATGATTGGTATCCTTTAAGGAAAAAAATGTATGTGACAAAGTACTTTTGTTGACAGTAATATCAATACCTACTATACTGCACCTGAAACTTAACTGGGTTTGGTTAAGGTGATGGCACATCCCAGAGCGAGTGGTTATAAACCTCTGAACGGCAGCCCTGCTCTGACACTTTTCAGTCTGGTTCTGGCACTTCATGTCATGGCATCTCCTGTGATGGCACGGGGCCACAATCCAAAAGAGACCCTTGTTATGCTCTTCTTTCTCAAGGAGTCATATGGCTTGCACAAAAACTACCACCTGGAAAAAATCATGTCTTTCATATTGATCACTGCTGCAGTAGCCTTAGTTATATGGGGTATATCCTGCCAAAGATATCAGAGCTATCCAGCTTTCAAAGCTTCAGGGAACCTTCTACATTCCTAAACTATCATACAGCTCAAAATGAGTTTACTAAAAGACAAATTTGGGTATGAAGCCCTTGAGAGCTTTACTGATGCTAAAGATTATGATCCTCTGAAGCTTTTGAGGATCGTCGGTCGGCTTGTGTTTTCCTTTGTTTGCCAGATAAGTTCCTTTTGGGGAAAAAACTTCCATTTTATATTTACTGATGTTTTATTACTTTCCTCTTTAGGAAAGTTATTTAAAGCTAAGATTATTGTGTTTTAACAGACTGTCTCAAGACTGTAATGTACTTTTAAATGGAGCGGTCATTTTTTTCTCAGTTTTAAATGTGTAAACTAACTGATAGCATATTGTCTGTGGAGAAATTGAGTTTAATTTTTCATTGAGGGGGCTGACATAGTGTTTGGAAGTTATTTTTACTGTGTTTTTCTGTCAAAAAAGTAACTTCTGTGGACGGGTTGTTTTGCTGGCATTTCGGTTCATATTTTCATAAGTGTATACTAGGCTAAAGACCACAAGGGTCCTTATAAGCCTAGCTGTGAAACCCAAATGTGACCCACAAATCTGATTTATATTTGATTTATATAGGGTGATTTACTCTCTGCCTCTGTATAACAGAGACATAGGAGCTAGACTAGGGGACAATTTCTGCAGATTCGCTGCGTGCCTTCCTCAAGAAAATAGGCACCATTTCTGGCTTGATCATGGAACAGCTTGTCAATGCTACAGTTGGTCCTTCTTCCAACTCCATGGAACAGATTGTTGGTGCCACAGTTGGTCCATCTTCCAACTCCAAAAAAGAATAGGTTAAGCAAATAGTATGTGCCACCACAGCAAGCTAGTGATTTGCCTCAGCTGCAGGTGGGTGACTCTGTGTGGCCATTTGTTGTACCTTAGACTATTCATCTTTTACACTGAATTCCTCTTGTGTAACAAGTACAGCTACTATAGATCCAAGATTAGCCACGTCCTCTGCAGTTGCTCTAGTCCCCTCAGTGGGCAAGGGAGAGGCACTTTTGTTGGCCCTGGGAGAGGGAACAGGGAAGGTTTCTTTCTTATGTCAGAATGCTGTACCCATCCCCAGGGAAGCTGGGGCTGCCATTAGTAAAACAGTTGACCCCGTTCTTCATGTCAAAAAGAAACATAAAACCAAATATGTATCTACTCCTCCTTAAATGTCTTTGGATAAGAGTAGTTTATTGGGACTGGCTCTGGGTTTAATTCGGGCTATTGATACTTCTTGTAGACAATATTAGGAGAAAGAGGGATGATTCTTTTCTTGAACAGCCATGTGGTTCATCAACAAGCCAGGGAGAACCAGGTCATAACCCCTTTGCAGACTAATCGTGTTAGCTTGGGATACAGCTTCACAGCACAATCACAAAGCCTACAAGCATCCTATATTCCATCAGAGCAAAACTGTGTGGCAGACAAGCTGAGCAGGACCGGTGCAGACCCTCACAAATGGAAACTAGATCAGGGGTCTTACAAGATGTGATACGCCTGTGGGGAGTTCCTCAAGTAGACCTCTTTGCCTCCTCTCTGAACAATAAACTGGCAAAGTTCTGTTCCAGGACTCCATACAAAAGGCTTGGAAGTAGATGTCTTTTCTTTGGACAGGAATGTTCTTGTGTACCTTTCCACTCTTTCCACTAATATCCATTGCACTTCTGAAGATTCAGAAGGAATCCCCCAAGATCATTTTGGTGACTCCCTTATGGCACAGGCAACCATGGTTCTCCCTTCTATGGAAATTGCCAGGTACAATTACCACAAACTTCCTCACAGAACTGAGCAACTCAAAGAAGAACAGGAGTGTTTGATACATCCTGACAATCATCTTCAACTGACTGCCTGGATGATAAGATCTTAATTCCTTTTAGGCACCTGTTTTCTGAGGATGTCATAAGTACTAACAGAAGCAAGAAATCCTGCTGCTAGAAAATCATATATTAGCAAAGAGAAAAGGGAGAACCATGGTTACCTGTCCCTCAAGGCTACATATTAGGTCCCCTTCTTTTCTCCCTCTTTATCAATGACCTCCGCACAGTAATCCCAGATGCAACCTCTTATACAACATGCCGATGACTCCACCCTGATCTGCTCAGCCTCTACCCCTACAGATCTCCTTAGTTTAACCCAGAAAACCTTTAATACAGTGGAAAACTGGATCTCTAATCAACAGCTGATATTAAACCCTAATAAAACAAAGCTATTGCTCTTCTCCCCTACTCGCAAATCCTCTCAACCTTTGTTTACTATAACATCTAACAATGGGGCCATAATCTCACCAGATATCCAAACTCCTGGGTGTTATAATAGACAACAACCTCAAATATGATATGCATGTAAACCAAACTATTAAAACTGTTAATAAAAAACTTGCCCTAAACCTTTTATCACCCCTCTAGCTAGGACTGCCATTGCCCGTACTCATCTGCTTTCAACTCTACTCTATGCCTCACCAGTACTCACTAACTTGAACAAAACTGATCTCAGCAAACTCTCTAGCCACAGGAACTCCTTACAGGACACAGCATTGTCAAAACCTACACCTCTTAGGTTGGCTAGAACTTCCCAGGCTAATTCAATTTAATCAACTTACTGTAGCATTCAAGGTTATTAACGATCCAGAAAAAAACGCCCTCCCTTAAAAAACATTATCCATCCCTACAAAACTGCTAGGCCTCTTCGTTCCACTTCAAATCTTTTGGTTCAATCTGTTAAAGTTAACAACCTATCTGGAGAATCTTTGTTTGCAAATTCAGTAGGTAAAACCTGGAATTCGCTCCCATCTGACCTTACTCTGAACCCCTCCCTTAATCAGTTAAAAAAAATCTAACCCAGTATTTTAAAACTTACTGGTTATGTCCTTGCTCTAATCCTGACTAAAGCCTCATCTACTTCTATATCCCTGCAATTTCTTATTCATAGCAACTAACCTCTTACACTAAAAGGTTTGAAAAGAGAAACTGTAATATCTTTGCAGATACTCTGTATATAAGCTGCACCTATAGGTTTGATAAGAGAAACTGTAACATATTTGTATATATTTCTGTATATAAACTGTATTCTTCATAAGCTTGAAATGTGAGACTGTAACTTGTATGTTAATACAATATGTTTGTGCATATACTGTAACTTGCTTGTCTTTATCTGTTTGTAAGTTTTGGAGCTTTTCTCCCCGGGCCTCTGCTGAAAATGGACATGTATCCAGTCGAACTATCCCGGTCAACAAATGTAAAATAAAATAATAATAAATAAATAAATAAATAAAAGGTTTTCTAGTCAGTGCTAACAACATGACCAACACCCATTCAGGACTATTTGTTCTCTGGTTGTACAGTATTTGTGTGAGTTACAATACTATGACCTTTCTTATTCTCATATCTAAGTTCCTTTATCAGCCATTTTAGCATGTCTGCCCATAGACCCCCCTCTTTCAAGGCAGTCTCATGACAAAATGTTCTTGAAAGGATTTTGCATAAGAGACATCCAAGTAAACTGGTGGCCACTCCTTGGGATTTTAATTTTGTGTTAGAAAAGCTAACATTTGCTCCATTTGAACCAGCTAATCTGGCTAACTTGAGGTTCTTAACACTGAAAGCAGTTTTACTGATTACTCTAACCTCTACAAGAAAGCTCTTATGGCTGGTCACCCCACCTTATTTTCCATAGGTACAGGGTTTCTTTGAGAACTAATCCTTGTTTAATGCATAAAGTGGTATCCATGTTTACTTTAAGCTACACTATTCATCTGCCCATTTTCTTTCCTAAACTTAAAATGAGAAAAGATACTCCATACCTTCAATGTCCATAGACAACTAAGGTACTATTATGACAGAACTAAATTGTTCAAATCTTCAAAATGATTGTTAATTTCATGTGAAGGGACAACCTGTGTTAAAACAGACTATTTACAAATGGTTGTCTAAGGCTATTATCTTTTGCTATACCTACAGTGTCAAATCTATTCCAAGCAGGGTCAAGGGCACTATACCAGGGCCTTGGCTTCATCTTTGGCTTTTTGGGAAGGGTTGACTTGTAGAAGTATCCTAGAAGCTGCTACTTGGTCTTCTGCACTTACTTTTAAAAAGTACTGTAAACTTGATTCCTTCTCTAGCTCTAGATTTAGATGAGGTTTTGCAAGGACCATTCTCCAGGGGCACCTGGACCCTTGTCCTTCCACCTCCCAAATATAGTTAGTTATAGTAATCTACCCATATAGCTAAGGTTACTGCAGCAGTGATCAATATGAAGAACATACTATAGTTGTTTAAGATGAACGTGCCATAACAGTAAATGTTTGAATAATCACTATTGCGGTAGCCACTCCTTCCATCCATCTCACATGTGTTTTGGTGACATTTTATGCTAGGGTACGAACATTTATTTTTTGTTATTCTTTGCATTGTCCTTTCAGGGCTCAACCTCCATCTCTGTCTGCTAACAGGAAAGCTGTGAAGGGCTTTACACCCAGACTTGTCTTTTATTCAGTTATTCAGATCATCTTAACCTACTTGGCAGTTTGGGTGAAAGGAAGGTGCCCTGAAACTTTGGAAGCTGACTGGCTGTTATATCCTCAGCAGGATATGATCCATATAGCTAAGACTACTGCATCAGTGATCATTCAAAGATCTACTGTTATGGTAAGTTCAACTTACACAACTATACTATATTTGCAAGAGATGGGAGACCACCTGGCATCATTGACAGGTATCACCCGCTCTGTCCAATAATACCATCACGGATTTGATGACTTGCAAAATGCAGGCCTAACCACCTGGCTGAGTGGGTCGACCAGATAGTGGAGAGAAGGCCAGAGGTCTATAGTAAGTACTACAACATGTTTTTTTTACTGGTTTTTATTTTATTGAGTCATATTAAATATAGAAAATGTATTTCACCTTTATATAAGTTGCTGAGAAACATATGTGTAAGTGCAAATATTATCTGTAATGTGTTTGTGTTAATGAAAAAGAAGTCAGAAACATATGTATACAAATATACACATGCATGCATCTGTTTAAAAAGATATGATGGTTATGTATTAACAGAATGTTCTGAATAAATGCAAATGAAATATATTATTAATTAATAACCTACACACACACACACACAATCATCATCATCTATATATATATATATATATATATATATATATATATATATATATATATATATATATATATATATATATATATATATATATATATATATATATATATATATATATATAGTAGCTGTACCCGGCCACGGGTTGCTGTGGTTCAGTCTGGTTAAATGGAAAAGAAAGAAAAAAGAAAGCACACATTTCTAATATGTTTAATTTCACAATGCTTGTGGGTATACAATATTTTTTGTTGTTCCATTGTCTGTGCAGATATAGAGATTGTCTGGTTTGCTGACTCTAGAACACACAACATATAATTGTCCATGTGAGAAGCAATCCGTGTGTAGATCTAAACCGTCAATTCTAAAGATTGGCCCTAAGCTTTGTTGATGGTGATTGCAAATGCCGATCGAATTGGGAATTGCAATCTCTTAAATTGAAATGGCATAGCCGTTGGAATCATAGGAATGTGAGGAATGAGGACATCTTCACCTTTGAAAGGTCCTGTCAAGATTGTTGCTTCTATGACATTGCTCATTAATTTTTTTACTGCAAGCCGCGTGCCGTTGCAAAGCTTTGGCTGGTTGATATTTCGCAACATGATAATTGGTACGTCAATTTTCAGTTGCAGTACGTGCGGTGGCATCCCTGGCAGATCGAGTGAATTCAAAAATTCTTTTTAATAATTAACTGCTTCATCTGCTTCCACAACAGTGTCGACGGACTTGTATGTGACTGCCTCGCTTTGAATGTTAGACGGAATAATATTGTTAAGTTCGTAGACGTCTTTGTTCTTGGCCACAAGAATAGCTCGTTCAGTCAGCCAATCATGATTCTTATAACTGGTTTGAATATTGGGAAATACTTTTTCAACCATTTCTTCTTTTGACGTCACTAAATTGCAGAAGTTATGAGGCAATGAAATTCGTCCTGAGGTCAGATCAACCGGCACCTTTCCATTCCCAATTTCCAGCAATTGATGTGAGAATATCTCAGCTGATCGATCGTTTTGCAGCTGGACATGCATATTTGTAATTAATTTTAATGTCTTTATGTGTTGCCACAAAGTAGAGTATTTCAGGCAAGCATTTATTTCGTCCGCTGGTGTCGATCGAGGAGAACGAAGCAGATCTGAAGCTGCAGAACGCGATCGCCGTGCTCGCAACCGTGCATCCTCAAGTTTGGCTGCACGTCGCTCTGCTGCTTCCTCGGCACATATTTGAGCCATTCTTTGTCTGTTTCGCTCGTTCACTGATGCCCGTTCTTCCTCAATTTGATTTGCAATTACTCGTCACACTGCTTCCGCTCGGCGAGTACAACGACCTAAGTTTGATCTTCTGCGAGGAATTATTTGGATGAACTAAAGCAGATCGATTGCACTGAAAAAGAAGTAAGAAAGTTATAACAAAAACATATAAAATTGCATATTTGTATACAAATATATAGAATCCATAGTAGGTATATAAAAACATGTGCGTATTCGAATGCAACGTGTGACATCTGTATAATAGTAGGTATATAGAAACACGCACTTATTCGAATGCAACATTGCGTGAAAATTTCAAAGCAATCTGTGAAGAACTTTCGGAGATTTAAGATTTTGAACAAACGAACATTTACATTTTCTATTTATATATATATATATATATATATATATATATATATATATATATATATATATAAAATAAATGTATATAGCTCTGTAAATGAAAGACATGCATGTCCAGAATTAGAAGTACATCTTCATGTATTTATGCAGACTGAAGAAAAGGAAAGTTTTCAGTTATGCAGAATAATTGACTTTATCATTGAATAAACTGCATTACTATTTAGACTACATGCAGCCAGTTTTGATATTATTGCTTGTGTAGGACATAGAATTACTACAGTAACAATTGCTTAACTCAGTTGTTTGTTCAAAAGTAATGTAAGTGCACATACAACATGTCTGAGGTCTCAATTAGGCACCACACTGTAGTAAATATGGAGGGGGAGGTTGCTGTGCCAAGGAATGACCAGGACATTCTTTATTTAGAAATTACCATTTCATCAATAGCTATGAAATCAGACACATTTGTACAGCAAAGGAAATGCAAACTTCCATGAATTGCTACATTTGTCTGTGTGTGGATAGTTTCTACCTAAACACAGTGCTATTCTTACCCAGTAGTATTTTGAAAAGAACATTCCACCTAAATTGCATAAATTTCTTTCTAACTTGCATTAAAGGGAAGCTTGTCAGAACATAAAATGTATATAGTCATTGGGTCTATTTTCAAGGTCTTCCAGTTTCTCAATCAGCCTGGTGTTTTGTTTCAAAGAAATTCGTGTGATGTTCATTTTCTGTCACTGTAGTATCCAGGTCAGTTATTGTTTCCTCTAAGGCAAGAATCTGTTCAGATTGTTTTTTTACTATTCCATTTAGAAGTTCCAGGTGTTTACTGCATTCTTGTTTGATAATATCCATTTTGTTTTCAAATTTGTCCATTTTTAATGACAGTTCTTGAATGTTTGTTATTATAATATGTAGTTTTTCTTCACTGCACTCTCCTGGTGTGGGTTCTTCGAGTTGCTCATATTGAGCTCTCTAGTAGAAAACTTCTTGACATGAATAATTAAAAAATTCTCTTGACTATGTATTAACTTTTAGAAAATAATAAAGAGTCTATGTTAATCTATCTCTTAGTATACTTTTAGTTATATTTTTCTAAAAATTAAAATCTATTTCCTGTCAGGATATTCAAATCTAAGCAGAGTTATGGCTTTCTGCTGCATCAGACTGGCATCTTGGCCACACCCCCTATGGATAACTCTTTTTGGCAGCAGTAAAACAAAGAACAGCTAACACTTTGCTATCTTTCAAAAATAAGATATAAACTGCTACATCTAGCCTGTCAGAGATTTTGTGAATCTAGCACCACCCCACCCCAGGCTGTATTAGTAGATTTTGACACAGTACAGGTCTTTGCCATGGGACCCACCAAGTGTAAAATGAGTTCTGCTTGGAACTGTACTTCAACTTTCTTCACAAGCAAAAATTTAAAACTTGTGCACAGGAAATTGCTGTAGCTACCGAGAAGGTCTGGAGACAATGTGATTGTGTGGGTGGGGTAACATGGATGATAAAGATGGAGCTGCATGGATGATTTTATTTATTTAACATTTGTTTACTGGGAAAGTCTGGCTTGGAATGAGCTGCTTTTCAGCAGAGCCCTGGGGAGAAACACTCCAGATGCAGGTCTTTGTAACATGGGAGGAAACCAGAACACCCAGCAGAAACCCACATGAATGCAGGGAGGGAATGCAGACTCAACACAGAAGACAGCCCAGCCAAGAATCAGACCAGAGAACCTCTTGCTGTGAGCCAACAATGTTACTGCTGCACCACTGTGCCACGATGAGGGTAGAAGCACTAGACAGAGTACAAACTGAAAAAAAAAACCTCTCTGCACCGTTGTTTCACAGAGGTAGTTTTGGGTTTGGTAGGGGCTTTGAGTATGGGGAAATTGGAACAAAATTTATCTGAATGCATTTTTATTAATTTTAAAAGTATTTTAAGAAGCATTTTTTTCTTTCATCTTAACTTTGTCTTGCTTTTCTCTCTGGCATGATTTTTCTGCTGTATAAGGCTTAGCTGTGGTGTCACTCAAATATATGCCTCCTTTTTTTTGCTCTTAGGCAGCCCTGCTCAGTTGTATCCTACTTCTAACAGTTAGCACTTAGTTGTCAGTCTGGAAGATGGTATCCCAACTCCTCCTTTGCTAGGCTTCTTTCAAATGATCATGATTACACTGGTATGGAACTATGGAACAGTCTCCTCCTCCTTTGTTATCTAATTACCTCTGCTTTATGCTTTCTGTGAATGCTGCACCATTGACAGCGTGAGTAGATGGGAATCAGTGAGGCTATTTTTACTGCTGACTAAGAGACAGCCTGGTATGTTGTCAAGACCCATAGGGCTAGTGTTTTTGGTTTTGGCAATGACATTTATAACCTGTTTAGGAGTCATTTTGGAGATAAGTAGGGATTGCTGAGTAAGGGAAGATGCATGGGACAGCAGGGAAAAACTGGAAGTAGATTTGTCTTGTTTTATTTATTTGTATATTTGACATTTGTTAACCACGTTATTCCAACTGAGCTAGAAGCCCATTTTCAGTGGAGATGGAGACCCGAGGAGAAAAGCTCCAGTGTATTTACACAAAATTCACAGTAAGTGAGACTATGTACAAATTAATTAGTGTGTTTAAATGAGGAACAATTTTCAACAGTTGAAAGTTAGTGACAAAATTGGTTATGACAGCAGCATAAACATCTCAATTTTTACAGTTGAAAGTGACAAGACTGATTATGACAATAGCATACATATCTCAGTGATGATAATAAAAAATATGATAGAGTGCAAAGAATTTAGATGCAAACCTACACCGATTACACTGTTTTGGATACTGAGAAGTGAGGTAACCTGAGTAGAGAAGGCAACTATATGAAGAGAAAGATCAGTTGTGAAGTTGATAGTAGAGGTAGAGAGATGAGATGAAAACAATGAGGTGAGGTTGAAAAGGTTGAAATTGGTTAGGTAGGCTCCTGGCATAGACAGATCTTGGAGCTTAAGAAGAACAGTTTAAGTTGATTTTTGAACAGGGAAGTATTTCAGGTGTTTCTAATGGAGTAAGGACGTTTGTTGCAAGTTGAAGACACATTGTGGTTATAGAGAAGTTTACCTATATTTCTTTTTGGTATGTGTATGTCTAGCACATGTTGGTCAGAGCTTCTGAGTGAGCTGGTGGGGGTGTAGAAGGAGACCAGAATGTTGAGGGAGGGCAGGCATTAGGCTTGTAAAAGATGCAGTTGGTGATATGCAGTTGAGTTATAACAAGTTGGTGAGGGAGTTCAGGCGATTGCAATTGTGCTAGTGCAATGCAATGGTGGGTTCTCTGAGGTTGGTTTGTTGCAAATCTGGTGATTTTATTATAGGTCTTTTTAAGTTGTGAGATTAATGTGGATTTTAGGCTTGTGAGGATGGGGCCAGCATAGAGAAGGACAGATAGTAGAAATGGGGCTCCTATTAAATGATCAAAGACACATTCTTTCGAATACGTCTTGATCAAACTTGAAAGTACGAAAAGGCAAAATAGCGAAACAGCATATAAGCAAATTCTTTCCCTGGGAAAGAAATCGCTTGGCCGCTTCCATTACTTTGCCATTTTCTGTGACTATAGTGTGATCTTGGAGTTGGTATACTTAAGTAGGGGGGTGGGGGGCACAGCCCCCCACATCGGGGGTGGGGTGGGGGGTGAAGCCCCCCACTTTATATGATGTTTAATTTTTTTTTTTTGTGGCACAGTGATTTTTTTCCCTTGGAAAAAATCGCTGTTCTAAGCATTCAAGATTGTAAGCTTTGGCTTACATGGGTTCGATAAATCATTGTTCGCTTTTTTAAGCGTTCGATAATTTAACATAAAACCATAGAAATGCTCTAGCAAGTGATAGTTTATCTTCGGGAGTAAGGAATTTTTTGTTTCAATATAGTAGTCACCATTTTTGGTGAGTTTTTTTTTTTTTATACAAAGGTGAATATGCTGGTCAAATTTAAGCTGGTCATCTATTATGGTGCCAAGAAGTTTTGTGTGAGGATCAACTTTGATGATGGTGCTATGAAGTGAGGAGATGGAAAAGGAAGATTTGTGGTCAGAGAGTGATTTAGGAGAGTAATAGTTTACTTTTCTTAGGATTTAGGATGAGCTGATTATCATTGAGCCACTTTTTGATGGAGTTAAATGTGTTTTGGGTGAGGGAGAGGAGATTATCTATGTTATTAGAAGAGGTGATGAGGGTGGAGTCATCTGCATATTGAATAAGAGTACAGTGTTTGCAAGCAGAGTGGAGATTATTGGTGAAGAAGTTAAATAGAAGGGGACCTAGGATAGAACCCTGGGGAACCCCTGTGTTTATGGGCAAGAAGGGGGAGCAAGTAGAGAGCCAACGCACAGCTTGTAGTCTATCAAATAGGTAGCTGGAGAACCACTGCACGGTGGAAGGAGAGAGGCTGAGTTCAGTTAGTTTTGTTAGTAGTTTAGTCTTGTGGTTATATTTATTTTATACTGTCTTTGTCTCTTAACTTTTCTGGTTGCACTGCCTTCTGGAACACAGCCTTACTGCTTGTTTTACTCCTGACTCACAGATTCAGGAGTAAAACACAACTAAAAATATAACTAAACACTGTCCTCTTATATATAACCTCAGCTATAGCACCTCCTGCTTACCATGTCCTTCCTACAGCTAGCTTCTGCAACCAGACCTTTTACTCTTTTCTATATCAGAATTTTAACCGTTCACCTCTAACAGTTTCAACTCTTCATAATCACCCGTCTGTGTATGCAATATCTCTGTTCATCTGCACATCTCCTAACTAAACACTTCCGCTATGTCCCATATTATCGCTCTGCAACTACTGCCTAATTAGCCATCTACTGTTTACATACCCTCAGCTCTTACTTTATTCATCTCACTTCATTAGTGGCTCTTAGCATGTTCTCTTTTTCCACCCTGCTGTTTTTTTCAGCCATAATATTACTGATAGCAACTAGCTTCTTCCTTCTATATTCCTGCTGCTCAAAAAAAAGCATATTATTCTCCTTAACCCAGTAATGTAATATATTTTACTGTTGTTAGATCTAATATTACTCATACTAAATTCTTCCTTCTTCATTCTTACTACTTTCACTATGTATATTACTCTTCTTGGAACACTGATATCAATATATATCCAAGAATCTTTTTCTGCATTTTTACTCCTACTGTCCACACTAAGTATGTTGCTCTCCTTCACAAAGTAATATCAGTCATCATCATCTTTCGGCTGTTTCTGTTAGGGGTCGCCACAGTGGATCATATGCTTCCATTTCTTCCTGTCCTCTGCATCTTGCTCTGTCACACCAACCACCTGCATGTCCTCTCTCACCACATCCATAAACATTATCTTAGGCCCTCCTCTTTTCCTGTTACCTGGTAGCTACATCCTTAGCATCTTTTTCCCAATATACTCTGCATCCGTCCTCAGCACATGTCCAAACCAATGTAATCTTGCCTCTCTGGCTTTGTCTCCAAACCTTCCAACCTGGGCTGACCCTCTAATATACCTATTCCTAATCATGTCCACCCTCATCACACCCAGTGCAAATCTTAACATCTTTACCCCTGCCACATCCAGCTCAGACTCCTGCCTTTTTGTCAATGCCACTGTCTCCAACCCATATAACATAGCTGGTCTCACTACCCTCTTGTAGACCTTCCCTTTCACTCTTACTGGCACTCATCTGTCACAAATCACTCCTGACACTCTTCTCCACCCACTCCATCCTGCCTGTCCTCTCTTCTTCACCTCTCTTCCACACTCACCTTTACACTGAACTATTAATCCTAAGTATTTAAACTCATTCACCTTCACCACCTCTACTCCTTGCATCCTCACCATTCCTCTATCCTCCCTCTCATTCACACACATATATTCTGTCTTAGTCCTGCTGACCTTCATTCTTCTTCTCTCTAGAGCATATCTCCATCTCTCCAGGATCTCCTCCACCTGTTCCCTACTCTCACTACAGATCACAATGTCATCTGCAAACATCAGTACATCTCTTAAAATGTATTCCTGCATTTTTAATTTTGCAAAATATCTATCAAAACTTCCCAGAATATGCCCTACTAAGTAACCATCTCCTACTCCTATCCACTTCTGTCATTACTCACCTCTACACCTCCTCCTGATAACTCATGTCATTACTCTCCTGTTCATGTTTGACCTTTTACCCCAACTTACTACACATACTTACACCACCATACTGCAATACATTGCTCTAATCTCATATTGCTCATGCATGTATTCTGTCTTATCACTACCTTTCACCTGAAACACACAGCCATGTTTAATCTCCAAATCATCTTAAAAATAGTACACATATCCCTCTATAATGTTACATATATCTACTTTTTTAAACTTAAACACTTGGGAGTACAAACTATGAATTTCTGGATTCATGCGCAATATTTTCCATCACTGCAGCCATGTGTTGACATTCACCCTAATCCAGGCTGTATCCACCTAGCACCCTGTATTGAAAAGGTCAGCTAACACCATTTGTCCTCTTCAGGGTAAAAAACTCTGTAAATAAGACTGGTCTACAATTCTTCAGCATCACTGTTAGAAGCATGTTTAATAACTTTCCAGAACTGCACTCATGGATAGTCCAGTATTTATTTATTTATTGAAATTTCATTATAGGAAAGTCCAACTGGTTAGAAGCCAATTTTCAGCAGAATCCCATGGAGAAAAGCTCTGAAATATTCCAAAAATGTTTTAAGAACAATAATTTTATAGTCTTTAAAAATAATATGAAAAAATCTACAGTTTAAATAATTATACTAAATTAGATATAATGTGACACAACGTATATGAGAATGGCTTATTTAGACAGAGTTGGGAAAAAAGTTGATTGAAGTAAGGAAGTGAGCGAAGAAAGGGGAATAAGGAGTCTTAAGGTATAAATAAGTACTTGCTCATATTTAGGGATATAGCTTGTCTTTCAGAATGGATTTAAAATGTTTGAGGGAGGGTATTGACCTGATGCAACAGGTAAGACGTTTCAGGCATTAGCACCATTGTATGAGTGTAGACTATGCCCAGAAGGTTTGAAAGGTTAGTGGAGACAGAGAAGTTTTTGGTCATTGGATTATAATGATTGAGTGGGAACATAATATTTTAGAATGGTATTTGATGCTGAACAAGCAGATGGATGATGGATAATTTTATACATGGTAATAAGCTGTGCATATGTTAGTTAATGAGGTAGTTCTAACCACTTTAGGCTTTTTAGGGCTATACAGTGGAGCATTCTGAAACAGGCATTTGCTGCAAATGTAGCCACTTTATTATAACATTATTCAATTTTTGCTTTTTGTGGTTAGTAAAGCTGGGAGCACTATAAAGTAGTGGGGAGGCATAGTGACAAGTGTAGCTTTAGTTGCATTGGAGAGAAATTTTTTGGCTCTGTAAAGCATCCCATGTTTTTGGTGAGTTTTTGTATGCAGTTTTGTATATGCCAGTCATCCACTTTTATCCTAATATTATTTTATGTAAAGTGATTTCAATGGCTGTATTATTAAGAAAGAGAATTTTAAAATGAGTTTTCATGCGAGAGGGGTTCGGGTAAAAAAGTGGTAGTTTTCTTTTTTGTGGGGGATGGTGAGCATGAATTCTGAGTTACAAAGCCATGTTTGCAGTGGCTGTTAAAGCTTCCTGACTAATTGTTTTGGAGATGTGCCACATTGATTGATTTGCATAGGAGTGTGTAGTCATCTGTGTATTGCATTAGGGAGGCCTGTTATGTAGATGTTGGTGAGAGTTAGAGTAGGAGGCCAAGAATATAACCTTGTGGTATACCATTGGTGACTGGGAGGTATGTTGGGAGGGTGGAGTGCTATGTTCCTGACTGATACCTATTGGACAAGTAGCTTTTGAGCCATAGAAGAGTGGGCTGAGAGAGACCTAGTGAGGATTTTTTTAAGAAAAGTTCACTATGACAAATTATATTGAAGGCCTTATGACAAGTCTAGAAATAAGGAGGAGTCTTGTTTGACACGCTCTCTAGCTTTGCTGACAGTATCTATAAAATTTAGAAGTGCAATGTTAGTACTATAGGAATGTTAATGCTATGGGAGTGACAGAAGCAGTGTTGGACAGAAGATAGGAGTTCTTCCTGTAGGGGATAATGTAGCAATTGTTTTTGAATACATTTTTCAAGTATTTTGGAGAGGGAGGATAAGTTTGCTATAGCTCTAAAGTTAGTGATGTCTGTTGAATTTCTTCCCTTGTGTAGAGGAGATAATGTGTGTGTTTTTTTAAGAGTGGGGGGGGGGGGGATGTGGTATTAGGATTGAGACAAGACAGGCGATACTGTTGACTGATATTTTAAGGTAGTCAGTTGGAAGGTCATCAGCTGAAGTAGAGCAAGGTTTGAGTTTGTTTAAGAGTAGTTTTATATAGAATGTGGGCACAGGTTTAAAGGTGAAAGTGATGATATGTGGCTGTTGAGCAGGGTTGGGATTAGATATTGGGGAATCCTTGGTTGGGTATCCTATATTCTCTATAAAATAAGATTCTGGTAAAAAAGAGTGGTGAATTATTGGGGAGATGTTAGGGTTGAATTTCTGGACACAATGTAAGATTTCTTTAATGCCTGACCAGAAATTTACTTTCAGCAACAGTACATTTTTATGTATCTGTACCTTTAGAATGGGATGATTGATGCTTAATTTGTTCTGAGAAGAGATTGGTTATTTTAAATGTCATATGTATATATAGGGCAGTTGTTTGAGGGTATGTCGTCTGATGAAGCAATGTTAATCAATGCAAAAGTGCTCACTTATCTACAATAAAAGCTTTGGATTTTATTCATCTGGAATGGCAGCATTTATTCCAGCTACCTTCAGCTTTGGGTGTGTTTTTCATTTCACTTTACTTTTGTCTACCGCACTTTGGGTGTGTTTGTATATATATATATATATATATATATATATATATATATATATATATATATATATATATATATATATATATACATACACACACACACACACACACACACACACACACACACACACACAAATAATTATATATATATATATATATATATATATATATATATATATATATATATGTATATGTATATATATATATATATATATATATATATATATATGTATGTATATATATATATATATATATATATATATATATATATATATATATATATATACATTCTTTTATCAGTCCCCTATATCATCCTTATGGCTCTGTTACTCATTGCCCTATGACACTGCTAGTTCTAACAGCTACTCCATAGGCCCCAGACTTTCTCCACTTTCTGCTGGGTACAGTCGTGGAACACAAGTGGCCCTGGGGATCTTAGCTCTTTATATTCTGTTTAGGAAGTTTCAGTTTGCACCCTTCACATTATTCCACCCATCCATTGCATTTTTCTGGTGATGCTCAAGGTACATATATACGAGAGGGGTTTGTAGTGTATCTCTCTCTCTCTGCCACCGCACAGCCCAGCCATAACCAGCACTCTACCCCTCCTGAGCTACATCCCCTTGTAAAATGTCCACAGCATCAACCAAAGATTGCAGCTGAGAATGCCTGTGTATCTTCCACCCTCCCCTATTATAGAACTGTCCATCCCTTCTTTACTGTTTCATCAGTGAACTGAGCCATTAATCAAACTTGGGTCAACTGGACTGAAGTCAGGGCATTGTTCCTCTATGCCACTAGAGTGGAGAACAATGTACAGCAATATTTAATGCATTTTTGCATGCAGCAGTTGGGAGGGTGGCCTAATGGTTAAGGTCTTTGCCTTACAAACACGAGGTGCAGGGTTTTAATCTCACAAGGGATAATTGGCTAGGCTTAAAACGGCTCACAAGTGCAGTTAGCTTAGTAATGATCTATGAACCTATTTATTTACTTATTTTTTGTATATTCTGCAAAAGTATTTTGATGCATTTTTGTTCTTTCATTTTACAAATCTGTATTTATATTTTGCCTTTTGCTTTTGATTACTTTACATAGCTCTGTTATCACTAATATTTGTGCTTGAATTTTTTGGAAGCCAGGATTAAACATAACACATAAGTCACTGGCACTCTAACCTGGATTTATTGATTTGCATATTTATTTTTGTTTATGTGCATTCCCAACCCTAGTAACTCACATTCCTTCTCTGAATGTGACCATTCATTTCTCCACATGTGGCAGCAGCTTGGTTTACTTTTTCCCAAGGTATGACAAGAGTCCTGTGGCCCATTCATTCATAGCCCATGGCAACAGCCTTATTAGTCCATTTGCTACCCTGAAGTAAGTGTTGGGTAATGAGGAAGTGACTAGTCTGCCAGGTTAAGGCAGACCCCTCCTCTTATGTGCAGCCTAACCCCTACACAACATCCAAGACGTCTGCTATCTGCTCCTATGCAAGTCACCTTGCTCTGTACAGCAGCAAGCAACTTCTATGTGGTTCGATATACCCCTACTGTCTTGATCAGGTGTCTTATACAAGATCAAATAATTTATGTCTCACTGAATGTGTGAGCTGGCAAATTGCTGTCCATTTCTACCCTTTTTCTTGCCCTAGTTCCTGCAGTTTTCATGCTGTTAACTGAGTGCATGTCATCTAGGATATGACAAGGCATTAACTCTCTATGTAATATACTTGGATGACCTGTGTTTTGGATTTAGAGAGTAAGATCATGGCATCTCTGTGAGTTCTCCTTTCCATGAGATATAGTAAGCTTGGTGCTAAGTAGCAGGGAAGTGTCAGGAAGTGCAAAGAGCACAATGTCCCTCCGGAAAAATTGTTTTTTTTTTTTTTACTCATCTTTGTATTTTTGATTCTAAATGATCTTGAGCAATGTCACTTCTTTGTGCTTCCACTGAAGAGCTTTGATCACATGGAGCTGAATGTTGCATTCTTATGCTAATCTTTGATAGCACTGAATCTAGTTACTGTGTAAACAGGATATCTGGCACCTGGGCAGTCTACAGCTATCATCCTCCTCAACTCAAAGTTGGGGGGAAAAGGCCTTTTTCAAAATTCAGAACTAAAGGACCAGGAAAAAAACTCACGGAGCTCTGGGGCTCTGTCTGAACTGCAAAAGAGAACTGATACAAACACTTTACTACATTTACTAAAGTCACTCTAGCTTTAATACTTTAGTCACTGTATGGTTACTAAATGCATTCATTTAAGAAGCGATAATATCACTTGTGTTTTTTTAAGAATTCCAGCATTCCATTTCTGACTATTGACAACTACAGATTGCACAGCCTATCACCTTGCATCGAGGGCAGTCTGCCACTT
The DNA here is from genome assembly GCF_019279795.1 of Protopterus annectens. Lineage (NCBI taxonomy): Eukaryota > Metazoa > Chordata > Ceratodontiformes > Protopteridae > Protopterus > Protopterus annectens. The sequence goes on from NC_056729.1 coordinate 707,342,180, forward strand.
TGCCTCATCCTAGTTATGGTTCTGCTTTAACTACTATGATTTAGATAAGAATTTGAATTTTCTTACCAGGCTGTGAACTGCTGCAGACTTTTGTTTTTTGCTTTAAGCTTCATATTCTAATTATTTTGTAGTAATGACTTGGTTTGTACTTGAAAAGGGTCCATATGGAAGAGTTTGCAAACACTTTTTATTTTTTATTTTATTTTATTTACATTTGTTAACTGGAAAAGTCCAACTGGATACAAGTCCTTTTTCAGTAGAGGCCTGGGGAGAAAAGATCTAAGTAGTTAAAAAATAGATACAATTACATAATACATTCATATGTAAGAAGCAGATAAAAGTCAAAAGTTACATAGAAATGCAAAAGAGTACATACATATTTTAAAGGAAATAAGAAAATTAAACCTTTTACATAAATACCCCCAGATTTATTATTCTTCCATCCATGACTAGCTTAGTCCTGCACAGAAGCAGCTGTTTAGGAGCAGAATGGCAGCGCGTCATGCATATTAATGTAGGCACACTGCCTGAGCTCCTAATCTTACAGGGAGCATGTAAGAATGCAGGGGGCATGTCTGAGAGCAAAACTCACAGAAAATACACACCCCTGCAATGAAGAACTGCAGAAAGGCCAAAGGAATGAGCGAGATTGCTCATAGGTGTCAGCATATCCCCACCAACATTACCACACGTGTACAACAGCAATAGTAAATACAAATCAAATAAACCTTTTTTTTTATTAAGAATCCGACTAAAGCTAACCTTAGGTGCACAGGTCTGCCCATCACTTAGCTACAGTTAATTCAGCTTAAATGGCTGAATAGGATAACAAAGAAGATATATGCAAATGAAGCAGTTTAGCAATAGTGTAGTGGGCAGATTATTCGTCTAATGAGCAGGCATTCCCGATTCGAGTCCTACTGCAGCACATTCCATTTTCCATGGCAAATCACGTTATGACCAATATTTTAGTTGCATAACCCACTAAATAACATATATTTGTGAACTGGAGTACTGCATTAAATACACATATGAGGTGTCTGTCATAATGTTGCAAAGTCCACAGATAAGCACTTGTGCCTCATACAGTATATGTACACAGGAATCATGGATACAAATGTTAGGTAAAATGTGTAATGAATGAGAACTCCATACAGATTCCAAATCCCTCACCTTCCCAAGAACCATTACATATTACTGTCTAAATCAGTGCAATTGTAAGCAGGAGTAAGCACTAGTAAGCAAGTGTAAGCGCCAACAAGCAGTAGTAAGCATGTTTAAGAACTGGTAAGTGAGTTTAAGCCCGTTTCCGTGGAGGTAAGCAATACACACACAGGTTAAGTAATTTTGAAGCTAATTCACTGCAAGCATATTTAACATAGGTTAGCATTGCTTATTTATTTTATTTTTTATTTTACATTTATTAACCGGGGGTGTCTGACTGAGCTAAAAAGGCCCTTTTTCAGCAGAGGCCCAGGGAGAAAAGCTCCGCATAGAAAAATTACAGATACATTTAGATATTTAGACATAAGTATACACACAAATTACAATAGACATGTTTTACAGTGGTATGCAGCACATCATCAGTTACAGTGGAGAGAACAAGCAAGAAAATATTAATTTAAAAATGAAAAAAAAAAATTAAAAATGAAGGTAATTAATAGATTTGTGGTGTACAGCTGAAATTTGGAAAATAGGTAGAATACATACATAGTACTCAGGTACAGTACATACATTGTACATTAGCCAGTGTTTGTGAGTAAGAGTGAAAACTATTACCAAGTACTCTAGGTTTTGGTATATGTACCTTATCTGCTTTCACTAGCCTGGGGAGTAATCATGGCACTGCCAACTTTGCTTGAGATGTTGCCTAATGAGGTTTTTAAAGGAGGCTTTGGATGATGTTTATGTGCTAGTGGGGAGAGAGTTCCATTTTTTAGCCACTGAACTACTATATAGCATGTCTCCAAAGCTATTGTAGCTGTTGGTGACTTCTAGTAGTAGTTTGCTTGATGATCTAAGAGGCCTTTTGGCTGAGTGATGTTGTACTAGGTTTTTGAGGGCAGGACATTTATTGGGAAGGTAATAGGTAGAATGACAGAGGCAGAGCTGATTGTAGGTTGGGAGGTTGGGCAGTTCAAACCAGTGGAGCTGTCTCAAAGCAGTACAGTGATGAGTTCTATATGAGCAATTTGCAGCAAAGTGGGCAATTTGGTTATAGCAGGCTTCCATTTTTTAGCTCAGTTTTGTTGAGATTAGTCAGAAAGTGAGATGCATAGAGTAGGATGGATAGAAGTTGGGAGCGAGTAATGGCTGATCTTGTGTTGTTGGTAAGAAATGGTTTGATATTATAGAGTGATCCCAGTTTAGCATGTACTTTTTTAATAGTTAAGTTGAGATGACTATCAAATTTTAGGTGGGAGTCTATGGTTATTCCCAATAGCATAGCCTGTGCCACTGGAACGATTGGAGTAGCATTTGTGGAGTAGACAGTGAATTGACTGTTATCAGTGCTTTTGTTATAACTGGTTATAATCATAAGCTGAATTTTCTTTGGATTGAGGATAAGTTGGGCTTTGGTAAGGTAGTTTTCAATGTCAGAGAATGCTAATTGAGTTATTTGCAGGAGGGTGGGAATGTTTTGTGCAGCACAGATTAAGGTAGTATCATCTGCATACTGATGGAGGACATTTGTGAAGATTGTGAATAGTAGTAGCCCTAAGAGAGAACCATGTGGAACTCCTATAGTTATGGGCAGCTGGGGAGAGAGAGAATGTTCCCATTTCACATCTTGTTACCTGTCGGTTAAGTAGCTTTGGAACCAGGTAAGAGTGGAATTTAATAGGTGATATTAGTTTAGTTTGTTTAGCAGGGTTTGGTGTGAGATTGTGTCAAATGCTTTGGACATATCCAAAAAAAGAGTTGACACCTGCAGGCCTTCATTTTTGAGACGGTTTACTGTGTCTGTGAAGCAGAAGAGGGCTGTAGTGGTACTATGGGCAGGTCTGAAATCATGCTGAGTAGGTGACAGGATGTTGCTATCTGAGAGATATTTTAGCACCTGGGTATGGATGCATTTTTCTAGGATTTTGGCCAGGGGGAGAATAAAGCAATGGGTCTGTAGTTATTAAGTTCAGTGGAGGTCCCGCCTTTATATATGGGTGTAACATAGGATATTTTCCAGAGTTTGGGCACATAGTTTTCAACAACTGATCTGTTTATGAGAGTGGAGTTTGGGATAGCAATACCATCTGCTGTGAGTTTCAAGAAATAGCTGGGGAGTAGGTCGGCTGCTGTTGAGGAGGTTTTTAGTTTGGAGAGCATGCCTTTGATTGAAGTGGTGGAAACTGTTTTGAGGGTAAAGCTTGTATTAGTGTTATTTGTGTTGTGGGGGGATAGTGAGGTAGGAAATGTCCTGTGATACTAAGGATAGAATTGAGTTCACAAAGTGGGAGTTGAATTGTGTTTCGATGGGAACTTTAGTGTCAGGGTGGTTGGTTTGGGGGTAGCCTTTTGGGTGGGTTTTAGTAGCTGGTTTACATTTTTCCAAAATTTTTGGGGGTTGTGTAGGTATTTAGTTTGTAATGTCATGTAGTAGGATTTTTTTTTCAGACTAATGCATTTTACTGCACAGTTGCACAGTTCTTGGTGCTTAGGCTTTGTGTTTCTTTGTTTTTTTGATAGTAAAGCCAGACAGTGTCTCTGGACTTGAGGATTTGTTTGGTTTCTTTACTGAGCCAGGGGTTTGTAGAGGTTCTAACCTTGATTTTGCGCAATGGAGCAATAGTGTCTAGGTGTTGTAGAAATGTTGTAGAAATGTTTTGTTGAAATATGCTACAGCCAGATCAAGTGGGAGAGATTTTAGGGGGTCCAGTCACAGTTACAGAGTAAAGTATTGAGGTCCAGTCACAGTTACAGAGTAAAGTATTGAGGACCGCAAGAGAGAAATTTTTTGTGTTTCTGGTGGATTTATAGTTAGTTGTTTTACATATGCTTGTTCTACTACGTATAAGGTATATTATGTTGTGGTCACTTAAGGTGTCTGGGAGACTGCCTGTGTGGGGTTACAATGTGGGGTTGTTAGTTATGACCCAGTCAAGGATGGATTCCTTTTTGGACTTTTTATCACATCTAGTTGGAATTTGGACTAGCTGCTGGTAGCCATGGAGATTTATTAGATTACTTGGTGGTTCTGATATACAGGTGAACCAATCTAGGTTCAAATCCCCCAGAATAAGGGTTTCTTGTGAGTATGTGGAAGAACACCAGGATAAGAAGTCTTCAAGGCTAGCAGGTGTATTACCAGGTGGAATATAGATCACAATTGCGGTGATGACCTTTTTAGGGTGAAGTTGAAGTTGTGAGATAAGTATGTCCCAATTATTGGGGGAGAGGTAGGAGTATGGTAATTGACATACAGTTAAGTTGGACTTATACAGTAAGGCAGTTCCACCCCTTTACGAGCTGGTCTGTCTTGTCTAATGATATTGTAGCTGGTAGGGAGAACTTCTGAGTTAGCTATGTTTTTATTTAGCCAGGTTTCTGTTAGAGCAACTATGTCTGTGGAGTAGTGTGCTATTGTTTCCTGGAGTTCAGGTATTTTATTTTTGATACTTCTAATATTAATATTTAGCATTACAAAATGGTTGGTTTTGCTGCTGTTGTTGATTTGCCCAGGAATGAAGATAGTGGAGGTGTTATGTTCTGACATTTGTGTTGGAGCAGTTTGTGTTGGACAGGATGGATTTGGGCCTGGGTTGGGGTGGATATCTTCAGAAAAAAGAGCCAGCAAAAGCATGTAGCACCAAATGTAAATATTCTTTATTGTGCCATCAAAATTTTTCAGACCGGCTTCGGCACACAGCCTTCATCAGAGATGCACAAACTTCCAACACAATTCCTTAAATATCAATTCAAAGCACTTATCCTGTGATGTCATTTCCTTCATATTTTAAAATTTGTCATTGAGGGCAGGTGTAAAAAGTGCCCCTAATTTAACTGTCCACTTTTTTTCTTTATAATTAAACAGAGAATATATATTCTGGCAATAATGATAAAAGTAAATTTGGCAGAGTGTTGTGTTTGACAGTGTCTATACAATGTATTGGTAATGCGTTTATTATGAACATCACTTAGATGTTCTGATATTCTCAAACGAAAGGGTCTAGATGTCTGTCCTATGTAGAATGAATGACAGTGACAGCTAGCTAAATAGATGTCCCAGTCTGTTCCACAATTAGCGTAGAAATTGATGTCATACACATGACCAGTATTTTGGCTGGAAAACTGCTTGGTTTTGGATATATGTTGGCAAAATTAACAATGTCCGCATGGATAGCAACCTAATAACTTCTCCCCTACAATACTGAGTTGGCGAATGGATTCCCTATTTCTGGGCTGACGTTTATAATGAGAAAAAATGGGACCCTATTGTTTTGCCACGACGAAAAGAAAAGGCACACCTATCTGGTAACCATTGGCTAAGCTCCTCATTGGCCATCAAAATGTTCCAATGTTTATTAACCACATCCCTGAGTAAATTAACATTTCTCCCATATTTGGCTATTAATCTGATAACATCCAATTCTTTTTGGTCATCCCTATTCCTATATTTAAGTAAATCCTCCCGAGTTTGCTCGGAAGCCCATTCCCGAGCAGTGACCACATCCCCCAACCTATATCCCCTGTTCAAGAATCTACATGTAAGATCCTGCTTGGAATGATTGTAATCTTCCTGTCTTGAACAGATATGTCTAATCCTGGAGAATTATGACTCCCTGTCTGCAGTTAGTTTTCCCCAGCCACCCTCCCTATTCTTGTTGTGGTATTAATCTTGGTGGCTTTGGATCTCATTTGCTCACTCAACCGAGTACAGTGAGATCATATTTTGATTCCAGACACTCCTACCATTCCCATCTGTTCAGCCCTATCCCAACTCTATTCTAGTCTAGTCTCATTAGTTTATCCTGCCTAATACAGAGAAAACATTTGACTAGGCATACCCACTTAGGCCCTGAACTTGTCTGATTGAAGACTGCTGGAACAGGGCTCAGTTCTGAGGTTTTTTACCAGTTAATTTGGTAATTTGTTCAAATCAGTTTGCTTGTTTTTGTTTGTTTTTTATTGTTATATAAAAAAATTGCACTTTATCTGATTTTACTGTATTTGTGTTTATTCATAGTTTATTACCTTATTTTGCTTTTGCCTCTTCTTAAAAGTAATTGTGTTTATTCTGCTGCATTTATTACTGCTTGCTAGTAGCCTGATTAAATTGTAACTGTTATTCTAAGTCTTTCGGTTATTGCACTTGGGCTTCAGACCAGTTGTTTTACATTAAGAAGGTTTGAGGTCTGCACTGTTGTGGCAGGACAGGTAGCTTACATCCTTCTAAGATGGGAATTGCTGATAGAAGGGTCAGTGTCTGTTATTCTAAAAGTGTATTAGTTCTGGTTTAAGCACTTGGGCTCCAGGCCAGTTATTTTACATTAAGAAGGTTTGTGGTCTGCACTCTTGTGGGAGGAGAGCCTAGATTCCATCCATCTGAGCTGGTAATTTCTGGTCAAAGGTTTACTGTGGCTGCTCATTTGAACATGTTTTTTCTGATATTGGTGCACCTTGTCTGCTGTAGCATAGACTAGATTCAGGCCTGCTGAATCTAGATTTGTTTGTATAACTTGAGCACTAATCCAGGTCATCTTATTTGGAGAAGATTCCCCTCTGCACCCTCATGGCAGGAGTGTGTGGTTAGAACTTGTCAGATTGAAGACTGCTGGAACAGGGCTCAGTTTTGAGGTTTTTTACTGGTTAATTGGGTAACTTGTTTAAATCAGTTTACTCATTTTCTATTGTTATATATATATATATATATATATATATATATATACATATATCTATATATATATATATATATATATATATATATATATATATATATATATATATATATATATATATATATATATATATATATATAAATTGCACTTTATTCATCTGCTTTTACTGTAATTGTGTTTTTTCCCACTTTATTACCTTATTTTGCTTGTGCTTCTCCTTAAAAGTACTCAATTGTATTATTCTGATGCAATTATTACTGCTTGGTAGTAGCCTGATTAAATTGTAACTGTCATTCTAAGCCTTTTGGTTTAAGCACTTGGGCTTCAAACCAGTTGTTTTACATTAAGAAGGTTTGTGGACTGCATTGTTGTGGCAGGACAGGTAGCTTACATCCTTCTAAGTTGGGAATTGCTGATTGAAGGCTCAGTGTCTGTTATTCTAAAAGCGCATTAGTTCTGGTTTAAGCACTTTGGCTTCGGACCAGTTATTTTACATTAAGAAGGTTTGTAGTCTGCACTCTTGTGGGAGGAGAGGCTAGATTCTGCCCTTCTGAGCTGGGAATTTCTGGTTAAAGGCTTATTGTGCCTGCTTATTTGATCTGTTTCTTTCTGAAATTTGTGCGCCTTGCTTGCTGTAGCCCAGAAGTTAGTAGTTTATTGGCCGTTTTGGGCTAATTTCTATCTCTTTCTTTTCCGACAAACTTTCAACTTAAGCACTCAATCCATTCATTTCGTAGCCCAGAACTTGCTCAAAACTCATAGCAAGCACTAATTAACCCTAGCACTAGACCCCCTATACTGTCCAGAAGGACAAGGCTCTCTATTTGTCCCTACCTGCCAATCAGTAAAACAGCTCACTTTACCTATTCAGGCATGTCCAAAGGGTAGTTTCAGGTGCACTCTCCAGTCCAACTGGTGAATCTGGGCATTTTCAGGCAATGTTACAACTGCCTCATGTACACAGACAACCCTCTCCTCCTACCACCAAACACTAATATATGCGAGAGATACAATTATACAGCCAAAGTGGAGGCAAAGCTCTCACAACCCAAGACTGGAACTGACAGTCAAGAGGAGAAGGAAAATACTTGCAACACACCACCAGTCTCACATAGACCTACTAACCCAACACTGGCAAATAACACACATAAATACATGAAAACATACTCAGGGGCTCTAAATAAAAATCTGCAAAAGCAACAGAGACTGCCAAAGCAAACACCCAAGCAACCTCCACACCCCATCACAAACTATGAAACACATACTTCACATAATTAGTGGGCCACGCAATCACACCCCTTAAGGCAAAATAACATACCTAAACACTAGTAATAGGTGAGTCTATAGTCAGGCACACTGATATCCCACTATCTAGGCTGGACAAGGAGAAGGTTACAGTTAGCTGCCTGTCGGGTGCCAGGATCCACCACATAACACAAGCACTCAGGTCACTCCAGAACAAGTACAAATATGACTCTGTCATTGTCCATGTTGGTGTGAATGACCTGAGACGTATATCCCTGGACTACATGTAAAGAGACATGGAAGAGCTCTCTGATCATGTAGCCCAGGCCGGTATGACCTTGACCCTGAGTAGCATCCTGCCCTCACCAAGAATGATACCACAGTATAAAGAAAAAATGATCAATTTCAACAATTGGCTAAGTTTCTGGTGTCATTCAAAGGGGATCCAGTATCTGTCCACCTGGGATGACATGCTTGATAAGCCACATTGCTTCATAAGAGATGGCTTGCACCTGTCCCCCTGAGGCTTTTGAATACTGGCCAAGGTTTTTGCCTTAGTGCTACTCAATGCCAGAAGTCTAAACCTCAAAATGCATGCACTCGAGGCACTCCTCTGTATGGAGAACATCGATATCTGTGCAGTAACAGAAACCTGGCTTAAGGCTCCTGAGGGCACCTCAGCACTACTAGGCTATAACTCTTACCATAATTTTTGGCCACAGACCCCAGACCGAAACACAAAAGGTGGGGGTGTATCCATATTCATCAAGGATAACCACACCTCCAGGTTTGTGGCACAGCACAGTGCCTCAGAGATCATCCATGTGCAACTAACAATGGGCAAAACTGCAATTCAAATTGTAGCTTGCTACAGATCACCCACCATGATGCAGGACCTTCATTCCATGTTTCTGGAGACACTGGAAAATATGAAGATGCTACCAAATGCCCTTATATTGGGGGATTTCAATTACCCAAACATTAACTGGGAGAACTACTCAAGTACTAACTCCCTTGCCCAACGCTTCCTAGAATTTATAAACTCGAATGCCCTGGATGAACTGGTCAACACCCCCACCGTAGGTGACAACATATTGGACCTGGTCATCACCAACATGGGCGACCGGTGTTATACACAGGAGGTCAAACCCTCACTGGTTAGATCAGATCATAGACTAATCACTCTGGATATCCACATTCCGCCCCCACCCCCAATCAAGGAAACCACCGTAAAAAACTTTTCAAAAGCAAATGTCACATTACTTAAGACTGAGGTGGAAAGGTTCACAGCCCCCATTCTAAAGGACAAAACTGTCCAAGCTACTGAATCCCTTACAAAGGCACTCTATGAGCACATGCAAGAATGCATGGATCAAGTTATCACAAGCAAAATCAAGACTCACTCTTCCAAGAAAATGAAAGCAGTCTGGTGGACCCCTGCCATAAACAAGCTATACAATAGAAGGAGGAAACTAGTGCAGAAAACAGTAAAATCCCAAGAAGGAAAAACATCCCTAATTAGTATCAGCAAGAAACTACGATCCCTCATAAAATCATCCAAGGCTAGCTTCCAAAGGAAAATTGCCAAGGACTTCAAAAATAACCACAAAGCATTCTTTAGCTATGTCAAGAACCTAAGTGGAAACTCTCAGATCTGCTCTGAGTTAGTGCGGAATGGCACAAAATACACTGAACCGACTGATATTGCCAACATTCTGGCAGACAGGTTTACTGAAAACTTCACCCCCCTCTCACCCCCTAAAGGGCCCATAACCATACCAGAAGAATGTAGTGCCCCGGTAGTCACTAACACACAGGTTAAAACAGCCCTACCCAAATCCAAAAATACAGCTTCAATGGGACCAGACGGTGTCCCAGGCTGTGTCTTACATTAGTTCCAAAATGAACTAACCCCTCACCTAAACACACTGTTAAACTCAGCCTCTCTACAGGCTACATACCCATAGAGTGGTGCACAGCAACCATTATCCCACTCCACAAAGGTGGAGCCACAATGGACCCCAGGAACTATCGCCCTTTAAGCCTGACTAGCCTGGTCTGCAAGGACAGCATCATCATGGAATTCATTAACAGAGACATTGGGAACATTCAAACATTGGACCTTACCCGGTTTGGCTTTGTTAAGGGCAGATCATGTCTCCTAAACCTGGTGGACTTCTTCATGACAGTTACCAAGGCTTTAGATGAGGGAAAGACGGTCCACACAGCCTACCTAGACCTCACAAAGGCTTTCAACACCATTCCCCATTCTGGTATTATAGACAAGCTCACCAGCCTGAACATAAACCCCTACATCATGACATGGGTTGCCAATTGGCTCATGGATAGAACCCACATGGTGAGAGTTGCAGGCTCTAGGTCTGACTCTAAACCAGTTATAAGTGGCATCCCCCAGGGCTCAATCCTGGGACCCCTCCTGTTCAATATATACTTCTCAGAGGTACAGGCAAGCACAGCAGGACTATGGCTGACAAAGTTTGCAGACAACTGCAAACTGGGGGCCATAATTGACTCTCCAGCTGATACAGACATCCTCCAGAAGGGTCTTTCTGAGCCAGATACCTGGTGTCAAAAGCATGGACTCAAGCTAAATGCCAAAAAGTGAATAGTCATCCCCTTTGAAAAAACAAAGTACGTGCAAACTATCACATATGTGGTAGTCCCCTAAATACAGAAAATGTAAAAAGGGATCTGGGAACCCAAATAGATAGTAATCTCTTCTTTGATAATCATATTGCCAAGGTGGTTAGAAAATCCTTCTATGTGGCCCACCTAATCACAAAAGGGTTTGCATCTAGAACAAAAGAGGATATTGTGCCCCTCTACTCATCACTCATCAGACCCACCATAGAGTACAATGCCCCATTCGGGATCTACCTTACAAGACACCTGCAACAGCTGGAAAGACCATAAGTACCTCACCAAGAGGATTACTGGCCTCAAACATATGCCTTATGCATCTCGACTGAAGAAACTCCAGCTGTACTCGGTTACATACCGCTTACTCAGAGGTGATCTCTGCCTGACATGCAAGGCCATGTCTAACCCAGAATTGATGGACATGCTCCACCAAAAAAAAACAAATCCCCAAGAGCTACACGCTCTAGGTATCTAAACCTCACCACAACGATAAATAGGACATGCTGGAGGGATAGATTCCTGTCCCAGAGACTCCCCATTCTTTGGAATAGGATTCCAATCTACATTAGGCAGAGCCCCTCACTAACACTCTTCAAGAGAAACGTTGAAGAGTGGATGGGAAACAGAAAATTTACGCCGGGGATCACTGCAATGGCTCTGCTGGACAGAGGCACAGGGAACTATTGGCTCTGCTGGACCGAGGCACAGGGAACTAATCTAAGGGGGCGGCGAAAGACAGCACATTCTGGCTAGACTTATAGATGCCCTAGGGCAGATAGCCTAGTACTTACCTATGAACCTATATATATATATATATATATATATATATATATATATATATATATATATATATATATATATATATACACACACAGACACACACACACACACACACACACACACACACACACAAATATATTATATATAGATATATGCATATATAGCTATATATGTATGCACGTACTATGTGTACAAATATGCCTAGTTATGTTGGTATATATGTAGATATCTATCACTATATGTGCATACATATCTATTCTGATAGACCTACTACTGTCAGTATATATGTAGATATCCATAAGTATATGTGCATATGTATCTCTGTATAGGTGTAGACATATATTCCTCTGTATATGTATATATCTGAGTGTTTATATGTATATCTATGTAAATATACATATCCATTTATGTTTGTCTATATGTATATATATATATATATATCTATGTAGATATCTAAATAATTATATATACATATATGTTCACCATATGTCCTGAACATGGATTGGAGCCCTACCTCACCCCCTATAGTCCCAACTTCGGTGTGCAAGGGGATGTTGGGTATGTATTGCAGTTATATCTGTAGACTATTGCTACTGTAATAGGGATTGTCTTCACAGACATGGTGTGTGTGGGAGGTCACATCTGCTTTTAACATGTGTGCCATTGGCTATTGACATAAACCCTAAGGACATCATAGTACAGTACCACTGCTAGCACATTAATGCTCCTGCGAACTACAGCAGAGATATGGCCAATATATGTGGACAGTCTGACACACTCTTTACAGACCAGAGGTATACACAGAACTCCTTAATGCAAGACACATGGACCAAGCCTGACAATGTGGATGTTAACAGCCATGTAGATAAGCATAACACGTAACTACTGGTATACATTTGCCCCCGTAGGTTATGCTTTCACACACCCCTGTCTGTCCTGACACATAATAACCATTGGTACAGATGTGCCATAGCCACATACTACCCACTAGTTATTGACATATATCTGTACAGCATCCTACTGCTTTGTCTGACATACATGACTGTTATGGTGGCCCGACAGCAGTACATCTGTCAAGTATCTGGACATGACATCTCACTAGGTAAGTACACTAAGCTGCTAGACATGTAACAAAGCATTGTGCAGGCAACAGGCAGACTGGTTCAACACTGGCTTACATTTCCTATGGTGGAATACACATACCTGCATATATAGTAGGCTCTACAGGCATATCACAGCACAGAGTAACAGACACCTATGTGAAAGTGCATAACCACAACCAATGTGAACACAGCCACAGCCACACATGGTAAGCTAGCTTAATATTACAGTATATGGACCATCTGTTTAACATCATCCTCATGTGCCACTCACACACTAATCCTACATATACTGGGCCACTACATAGTGTGGTCCGATGCCTGTCTGTGGTATGTGTGTGTTTGGCTCTACAAACATGTAAGCCGATAGGGTAACATACAGTGGAGCAGCATGTAAAATCAGATAGAACAGGACCAAGAACAATGACATCTACCACAGTCTGTACACAGACCAAGGTACATATTAACAATACACACACTGTCGACAATCACCATGAGTACACAGACCTCAGTACTGTACACACAACCACAGGATGTCCAGGTTATGTCATCACATATATCCCATACTATACATAACATGTGTAGCATTCTGATATCTCACTGGCTTGTTATCAGATATGATGTCACTAAATATGATGTACAGCACATATGCACCTCTTACTGCATGACATATGTACAAAGGTTGACGCAGTTGTGGCTGGAGGCACAAAGACAGGGCCAATATTGACATGTTGCTGTGATAACCTCATACATTTACTGTTGTAACAGGGTTTGTTGCAACATATGTCCTATGAGGGATATGAAGTCAGTAAGTCTCACGGCTGTCACCATCTACAGACTGCAATTCTCCAACTACCTTCTGCAGTTCACAGATAGGTGCTCTGTGGGTAACACATGAAACAAAATGCACCACACACTGTCCAGTCTGATAATGACCCTACAGACAGGGGTTTCCTCATAAACATAGCATTGACATGACAGGAACTAAAACATGTACGACAGCCATATCCACACACACCCTGTTAAACCAACATTACTCCAAATTCAGTATAGCAGCACTTAGTCTCTAGTCAGATCAGGCACATCCCCCTCCTGTGCGTTCGCCTGTTTCCACAGTGTATGTTGTTAGAGGTAAATCCCCAATCCATCTGTGATGCTGTTTGCCAAACAACAGATCCAGTTCCTGCTCACAGTGAATGAAAAGGCCCAAGACGAACATGATGTTCCTAGATACTGGAGTGTGTTTCCATGAAATTGGTTATGGTTCATAGGTTGGTACTAGGCTATTGGCCCTAGGGCCTATGCAAGCCTAGCCATAACAATTCACTGTATATTTCTTCCCGCAATATTTACTTCTCTGAACCCCTGTCTAGTAGGGTGACTGACATGATCCCTGGGGTGAATTTCCTATCTCCCATCCAGTCATCAAGGTTCCTTTTGAAGAGGGCCAATGAGGCACTCTGCTTGACATGTATGGGCAGACTATTCCAGAGTATGGGGAGTCACTGGGTCAGGAACCTATCCCTCCAGTATGTTTTGTTCATTGTGATGACAAGGTTTAGATCCCTGGAGCGTTTGGCTGTGAGGAATTGGGATTTCTTTAAGTGGAGCATGTCCAACAGCTCAGGGTTTGACATGGTCTTGCATGTTAAGCAGAGATTGCCTCTGAGTAGACAATATGCCACAGAGTATAGCTGGAGTTTTTTTAGATGGTCAGCATATGGCATCTGCTTTAGGCCTGTGATTCTTTCAGTGAGGTATTTATGTGGCCTTTCCAGCTGTTGCAGATGTCTTGTGAGGCACATACCAAACAGGGCATTGTACTCTATAATGGGTCTAATAAGGGATGAGTACAGTGGGACAATGACCTCCTTTATTCTGGATGAAAAGCCCTTAGTGATGAGGTGTGCTACATAGAAGGATTTCCTGACTGTTGTGGCGATGTGGTTATCGAAAGTGGGACCACTGTCAACCTGTGTCCCTAAGTCTCTCATCACACTTTCGATGTTTAGTGTCCTGCCACCTATGTGGTAATTCATGGGTGCACATTTTTTTCAAAGGGGATAACTATACATTTTTTGGCATTAAGCTTGAGCCCATGGCTCTGGCACCAGGCATCTGTTTCTGTAAGGCCCTTTTGTAGAATATCCACATCATTTGGGGATTCGATAATGGCTCCCAGTTTGCAGTCATCTGCAAACTTTGTTAGCCAGAGTCCCTTAGTGTTGGCTTGTACTTCAGAGAAGTATATGCCAAACAAGAGTGGTCGCAGGACTGAACCCTGAGGTACTCCACTTGTCACTTGTCTGGAGCTAGATTTGCAGTTGGCTACTTTTATAGTCTGTGTTCTGTCAGTAAGCCAGTTGGCAACCCATTGAGTGATGTAGGGATTTATGCCCAGTTTAGTAAGTTTATATATGATTCCAGAGTGGGGGATGGTGTCAAAGGCCTTGGCGAGGTCCAGATAGGCTGTGTGGACCGCCTTACCCTCGTCCACAGCTCTGGGGACTGATTTAAAGAAGTCAATCAGATTCAGGAGACAAGATCGGCCCTTCACAAACCCAAACTGGGTGTGTTCCAGTGTTTGAAGGTTGCCAATGTCTTTGTTTATAAGTTCCATGATAATGCATTCTATGCCCTTCTAGATCTGTCTTGTCAGACTGATGGGATGGTAGTTCCCAGGATCCAAGGCAGATCCTCCCTTGTGGAGCAGGATAACTGTAGCTGTTCGCCACTCAGTGAGCATGAAGCCTGAGGTAAGGCTATGATTAAACATGACAGGTGCCAGTTCATTTTGTGGCTCATGTAGTACACAGCCTGGGATGTCATCTGGGCCTATGGATGCTGTATTCTTAGCTTTGGGGAGTGCAGTTTCTACCTGTGTGACTGTGGTTATTGGAATTTGACAATCTTTTGGTATTGAGATGGGCCCTTTAGGGGGTGAGAGGGGGTGAAGTTGGCACTAAATCGATCTGCCAGGATATTGGCAATATCCTTGGGATCAGTATATTTAATGCCATTCTGTTGTAGCTCAGAGCAGATTTGAGCATTGCCATTTAGATTCTTGACATAACTATAGAATGCCTTGTGGTTGTCTTTGGAATCTTTGGCAATGTTATTTTCATAACTAGCTTTTGAAGATTTTATTAGGGATCTCAACTTCTTACTGAGGCTGGTGAGGGAGTTTTTTGCATCCTGGGATTTTCCTCTTTTCTGCAACAGTTTCTTCCTTCTGTTGTATAGTTTGTTTATAGCAGGGGACCACCAGATTGGCTTCCTTTTTTTTGAGAAGAGCATCTTGGTTCTATTTGGGATGGCACAATTCATGCACGAGTGGATGTGCTTGTACAGTGCCTTAGTGTAGGATTCTGCAGTCGAACTTCCAGATCCTGTCTGCATGGGTGTTGTGAAGTTTGTCACTTCTGACTTCAGTAGCATGAAGTTGCTTTGGAGAAGTTTTTATAAGGAGGTTTCCTTACTGGGGGGTGGGGGCAGGATGTGGATGTCAAGGGTGATTTGCTTATGGTCAGACCTGACCAATGAGGGGGTGACCACTGGTGTGGAGTATCTATCTCCCATGTTGGTAATGTCCAGGTCTATGATATTGGACCCCCTGGGGGACAATGGATTTGTTGATCCAGGGCATTGGAATTTATGAATTCCAAGAACCGTTGGGAAAAGGAGTTGGCACCCGAATAGTTTTCCCAATTAATGGCAGGGTAGTTGAAATCACCCAGTATTAGGGTGTTTGGTTGTATCTTAATATTTTCCAGTATGTTTAGAAAGGTGTAGTGAGAATCTTGGGGCATGGTGGGGGATCTGTAGCAAGCTACAATTTGGATTGCAGTCTTACCTAGTGTTAGTTGCACCTGGAGAATTTCAGATGCATTGTGTTGGGCAACTAGCCTGGAGGTGTGAATATCCTTGGTGAATATGGACATTCCTCCACCTTTAGTGTTTCGGTCTTGGTTTTGTGGCCGAAAAGTGTGGTAAGAATTATAGCCTGGTATTGCAGGGGTGCTCTCTGGAGCACTGAACCAGGTCTCAGTTACTGCACAGATATCGATGTTCTCTATTTTTAGGAGTGCCTCAGGAGAGTGCATTTTGAGGTTTAGACTTCTAGCATTGAGTAGCATTACCTTCAGAATTTGCATGCTTGTATCTGTTACGGTGGTGGTTTTATCCTTTCAACCTTACCTAAAAAAGGCACTATAGGGGTGGCAAGAGCTTTAGCCAGTAACCTGAATCCCAGGGGTGACAGGTGCAGA
This sequence comes from Protopterus annectens, assembly GCF_019279795.1. Lineage (NCBI taxonomy): Eukaryota > Metazoa > Chordata > Ceratodontiformes > Protopteridae > Protopterus > Protopterus annectens. The sequence continues at coordinate 707,359,067 of NC_056729.1, forward strand.
CCATCTCTGGCAAAGCATCGTGGTTTGTCGATCATGTCTTTCCAGGCAGACAAATACTGGATCCTCTTTGAATGACACCAGAAGCTTAACCAATTGTTGAAGTCAATCATTTTGTCCTTATACTGTGGTATCATTCTGGCAAAGGCAGGATGCTACTCAGAGCTAGGGTCTTACCTGCCTGGGTCACATGATCCAACAGCTCTTCCATGTCTCTTCTCATGTAGGTAGTCCAGGGAGGTACATCTCAAGTCATTCACTCCAGCATGGACAATGACAGAGTCGTATTTGTACATGTTGTGGAGTGACGTGAGTGCATGCATTATGTGGCGGATCCTGGCACCTGACAGGCAGCTGACTGTAATTTTCTCCTTGTTCAGCCTGGTGAGTGGGACATGAGTGTGCCTTACTATAGAGTCACCTATGACTAAAGTGTTGGGTACATTGTCTTGCTTTAGGGGATGTTGTTGGTTGGCACACTGGTGTTGTGAGTTATGTGTCACTTTGGTTGTGACTGGTGTTTGCGTTTCGGCTTTGGATGTCCTTGTTGCTTGGGCAGGTTAATGTTAAGGGCCTCTGCATATGTGGGTTTAGTGTTGCTATGTGTGGGTGCTGATGATGGGGGTTTTGAAGGGCTATGAGTTGCTTGAGGTGTAATGCAGGTGTTAACCTTCTCCCCTTGACTGTCTAGCACAATCTTGGCCAGAGAGAGCTTTGCTCCCAGTTTGGCTATGTAAGTGCATCTCTCTAGGGTTATAGTGTTGGGTAGTAGGAGGAGAGGATTATTCGTGTACATGAGGCAGTTGCCGCATTGCCCCAGTATGCCCAGATTCACCAGGTGGAATGTTACCACAGCTGTTCCACATGCAATCAGCTAGAGGAGGGCACAGGCCATCAGCTGATCATGAGCATCACTTAAAATACACATGCTGCTGCCTAAGCAAAGCAGGTGTAAGTGTCCACATCCACCAGAGAGGGAGTGAGAGAGGCAGACAGAGGCAAAGATGCATTAGGGAGGGGTGGGAGAGTAAAACTTAAGCATGTTTGTGTCACACACCTACCAGTGCAGGGTATCAAACCCCTGATGACTATGTAGTGCTATTACATGTCTATGCAGTTATTGGATGCACTTCAAAGGTTACATATTGAGGATCCCTCCAAACGTATACGTGATGGTGAGTGACATCTGCAACAGTGATATGGTAGCTATACGGTAGGTGTAGTACACATGCCTGCCCGCATGAACAGATGTCAGCATAAACACAGCCACACTCTCACAGGGATGCACACACACTGACACACTTGGCAGGGCCTGGAATACAATGCATCACTAGTGAGATTGCCACAACAAAGTACTGTGCAGGTGTGATATGCACCACAGGGGTCATACAGAAGTTATATGGGCAAAGGGTATGTGGAGGTGTCTGACATCAGACAGCATGCTTCAGTATGCCAATGGGGGTAGTAGTGAGTATGAATGTGGTCACAGACATCATGCAACATACACACAGACACAGGGTGCCAGTACTGACATGCATGGGTGCATTGCTTCATGAGTGCATAGTGGTCAACTGTGCCAGACAGCTATACAAGGCTAGGTGATGGTATATAACAACAATCCAGTGACCACCAAAGATTTGGTGGTCACTGGTTTGTTGTTATGTTTACATTTTTATTTTTTTTTTGTGTGGTTTGCTAGGTGATGAGTATACCTTGACATCAGGCCACATGACAATGGTCTGCAGTGTGGCTCAGGGGTGTAGTGTCTGGATTTGCCCACACAGGTGGGTATTGTATTCACCATCCAGTCACATGGATACCTGTTGCGTGTGACCAATGCTGTGCATTGCTTGCCATGTATATGTTCCTTAGTCCATGACATGGATAGTGTTTGGGATGTGCACACCTCCCACATGCATGTACAGTGACATGTGGAACTGTACCTGGGGTGTCTGGCCCATGTTGTGTACAGATATTGTTATCAGATGTGCCAGTCCTGGCCTCAAGTGGCGGGAACTGTTAATGGGCAGCAGGTTGACCCTACACCTACATTGATAGCATGATACCAGTATTCCCTGGTGTCAGTGGCATCTGCCCATACAGGGCATGTTTTTAGGCATGGTATGTCCTTTGTGGGTCAGATTTGATGGCACCACAGGTGTTGCAGGTGCCAGTAAGGAACATAGGGAAGGTACACTGTCAGCATGTATGTGCCTATTGGACTGATGGACAGGGTGCCATACCCTCTGCAGCCCAGTGCAAACACACCATAATTACTATCAGTGGACAATATGCAGGGTACTACCAACATAGCCGCTGTTGCCTCGGTAAGTGTGTGTGTGTGTGTGTGTGTGTGTGTGTGTGTGTGTGTGTGTGTGTGTGTGTGTGTGTGTATGAGACATTGGTTGGGAGTGTTCTCTGAGTAATACAGGGGTTGCTAACTTTGTTCACCTGGTCTTGATGTCACATGTAGGGGTATGGATTTGCACCCCAGCCTCTTAGCTATTTCACATCTGTTATCACTGTACAGTGGACATTGTGATATATACTAGGGCCACCATATAAGGAATTTGTAAATCCCATCCCACATGGAGTCCAGTTGTTACACACTCACCTCCACACAGGATATGAATGACAAACAAAGACACAGACACACACACACACACACACACACACACACACACACACACACACACACACACACACACACATACGTGATGTCTGGGATTAGAACTCCTACCTAACTAGTTTATTATACTACAGCACTACTCAGTTATAGGATGCACCACAGAAATTACTGGAGTACTCCATCCCTAAAGGTGTATTTCACAGTGAATGACATCAGCAGGATTGCCAAAGTAGGGCATTTGAATTGTAGTGAGTATGGCTAGCCAAGAATGCATTGCTCCCTACACAGACGTAGAAACACACACAAAAACATCCACAGCTGCCACGTGTGGGAATAGAACTCCTACCATAGTTTTATATCACACTACAGCATGAAGCTGTTATAGGATGTGCCACAGGGATTACTGGAGTACTCTTTCCCCAAAGGTGTATTTCACAGTGAATATCAGCAGGATTGCCAAAGTAGGGCATTTGAACTGTAGTGAGTGTGACTAGCCTATAATGCATCGCTCCCTACACAGAAATAGAAACACAGACAATAACATCCACAACTGCCATGTGTGGGAATAGAACCCTACCATAGTTCTATATCACATTACAGCATGAAGCTGTTATAGGATGCACCACAGGGATTACTGGAGTACTCTTTCCCCAAAGGTGTATTTCACAGTGAATGATGTCAGCAGGATTGCCAAAGTATTGCATTTGAATTGTAGTGAGTGTGACTAGCCTAGAATACATTGCTCCCTACGCAGCCACAGAAACACACACAAGAATATCCACAACTGCCATGTGTGGGAATAGAACCCCTACCATAGTTCTATATCACACTACAGTATAAAGCTGCTATAGGATGTGCCAGGGGATTATTGGTGTACTTGTTCCCCAAAGGTGTATTTCACAGTGAATGACATCAGCAGGATTGCCAAAGTAGGGCATTTGAATTGTAATAAGTGTGACTAGCCTAGAATGCATTGCTCCCTACACAGACATAGAAACATACACAAAACATCCACAACTGCCATGTGTGGGAATAAAACCCCTACCAGAGTTTTGTATCATACTACAGCATGAAGCTGTTATAGGATGCACCAGTGGGATTACTGGAGTACTCTTTCCCCAAAAGTGTATTTCACATTGAATGACATCAGCAGGATTGCCAAAGTAGGGCATTTGAATTGCAGTGAGGGTGACTAGCCTAAAATGCATTGCTCCCTGCACAGACAGAGGCACACACACACAGTTGCCATGTCTTGGATAAGTACTCCTACCTAACTAGTTTATCGTACTACAGTAGTACGCAGTTATGGGATGTGCCACAGAGATTATTGGGCTACATCTTTCCCAAAGGAGTATTTCACAGTAAATGACATCAGCAGCCTTGCCAAAGTAGGGCATTTGTATTGTAGTGCATGTGACTAGTCTAAAAACATTGCTGTCTACACAGACAGAGACACAGTTGCCATGTCTGTGATTAGAACTCCTACCTAACTAGTATATTACACTACAGCAGTACGAGTTACAGGACACTCCACAGAGATTACTGTGCTACAGCTTCCCGAAATGTGTATTTCACAGTGAATGATGTTAGCAGCCTTGCCAAAGTAGAACATTTGAATTGTAGTGCGTGCGACTAGCCTGAAAAACATTGCTTTCTACAGAGACAGAGACACACACAGTTACCATGTCTGTAATTAGAACTCCTACCTAACTAGTTTATCACACTACAGCAGTACATAGTTTTAGGACACACCATGGAGATTACTGGGCTGCATTTTTCCAAAAGGTGTATTTCAAAGTGGATGATCTCAATAGGCTTGTCATAGTAGGACTATGGGGAGGGCAGTGTGTGTACATGAGCCATAACCCATTCATCTAGAGGTTGACACACCACATGTGGGCACACGCAGGGTTATATTCCACAGGTACGTGTATACAGCTGCTAGATGGCTACTTCCTTGTACAGTCATGTTGCACAGCTAGCACGTGCACCACATAATCTGTAATGCTGACAGATACCGGTGGCTAATGTCTACAGTGAGTGACATTTACACCTCATGTGGTTGTAGCCATTTGACTGTGTGCTGGGTGGGATAGGCCTCATAATGGATGGCACCTTATCACAGTCACTCTCTTACAAACATCTATGTATGTCTACTTTTGGCTTATTATAGTGTGTTGTCCTTGGATATGTGTCTGTATCCCTATCCACGGTGTGTGCAAGGCATGACTGGTGCATACTGAGGAGTGTATGCACTAACATCTGCAAATGACAGATATGTATGGTCCACTGTTGTTTGCAGACATGGGCTTCATTTGTTTGTATGTGAGCATGCCCAGTATGCCCTTTTGTACTGAATGTATGGATCGATTCCAGGTAGTTTGTACTCCACTGCAGACCATTGTGTTGTACACCTGCAGGGAGCAAACTTTTTCTGCAGGGTATCCGTCGATCATTTGGCAATATGGGGACAAACTGTGCAGGGGATAGTGTGCACTGTAGGTTATTGTGTCTGTGCTGCTTCAGCTGCATGGTACTGCTGTTAGCAAGGATATTCAGACATGTGTACTGTTATACACTGTGATGTTTTCTGTCCTCATGTACTGTCAGGTGGACATTCTTGACCACAGTTATGTCTTGGGGGACAAGGGTGACTTCAGCTGTGTCCTGTATTGCAGGCAGACACCTACGTATTCATAGTAAGTTATGCCATTCTGGAGGGGGAGCTGCAGACACTTGCTGCTGGGTCTGTGTATCTGTTTCAGCACCCTGGTACAGTGCTGACAGAGGATCACATACTTGTATATCCATCAACATGACAGTATGGCCTTATCTTGCTGTGGCAATGCCTCACAGCTGTACAGATTCACGTAGGTTACCCAGAGGCAGGGACCATGGGTCAGAACATTACCCCTATTTTGGTGTACGGGCAGGTGTTTAGCCATCCATTTAAGTGGTTGCAGCCAGGGATAGTGTGTGCACACAGCTTGGTGTCAAACCCTACATATTCCATGCTGCCCATGCTCCCATTCCCCCCTGTTATTCTAACCTCTTCCATACATTGTGCATACATTCTCTGATACTTTCCCTAAGGTATCACCCCATCACAGGTGTCTGTTAGTGTTGGTCCACATTTCATGCAGTTGGACATGGTGGACATGTCACTGTGGTTTGTGCACATGGCCTTGCATATGGCTTATGTAGAGTGTGCCCATGACATAACATGCATTGGCAGTACATGTGAGACACAGGCCTTTGGCAGGGGCCTGTGGGCCATCAGGTGTTGCTGCGGGCCAGATGTGGCAGGCCATTGCATTCTGTCAGTCCTACAGTCTCAAACCACCATATAGTACATTCCCCTGGGGTGACAGGGTAGGTGTGATAGGTGTTCATGCCAATACCTTATATCTATATATATATATATATATATCTATCTATATATATATCTATATATATATATATATATATATATATATATATATATATACATTTATACTTTATTCAACTGTTCTTATTGTAACTGTCTTAGTTTGCTGTTCTGCGTGCTCTTATCTCTTCAATTGCTCTTATTCTGCACTCATTACTGCTTGTTAGTAGCCTTCTAATTTACTGCTTTCTGCACTTGTTTTTAGTCATTTGTTAATTTAATTGCATTTATTTAAACAATATTTGCCATAATATTGATACACACTCAAGTGTGTTAGCCTGCACTGCATTTGAATTGTATTTACTGCTGTTTTAGCTGCTTTTCTGTAATAAAAAAAAAATCTAAGCTTGTCCGCTGTCTTTCCTGCAACTAGCCTAGTCCAGATACAGACTTGCTGTATCCAGGACTGTTGGTAAGCATCTGAGCCCCCCCAAGCCTTTTCGTGTTGGAGGGAAGAATTCTAGCTTATCAGTGGGAGTGGTAAGCACTAGTTAGCCTATCTACCACAAGAGGAGTGGTTTCTGGCCCAGAAGTTGTAGTTTATTGGCCATTTGCATAGTCTTCTATCTCTTTCAACTTTCTGCTTTAAAAGACTGTGTTTGCGCTTGTTTCCTGCCTTTCCTGTAACTATCCTAGTCCAGGTACAGATTTGCTGTATCCAGGACTGTGTTCAAGCTTCTGAGCCCCCAAGCCTTTTTGTGTTGGAGGGAAGCCTTATAGCTTACAGTGGGAGTGGTAAGCAATAGGTAACCTATGTATCACAAGAGGAGTAGTTCCTGGCCCATAAATTGTAGCTTATTGGCCATTTGGGCAGTTTTTTCAATCTCTTTCAACATTCTGGTTTTAAAGCCTGTATTTGTGCTTGTTTCCCACCTTTCCTGTAACTAGTCTAGTCCATATACAGAGTTTCTGCATCCAGGACTGTTAGTAAGCTTATAAACCCTCCCCAAGCCTTCTGTGCTGGAGTGAAGCCTTCTAGCTTATCAGTGGGAGTGGTAAGCACTAGGTAGCCTATCTACGGCAAGAGGAGTGGTTTTTGGCCCAGCAATTGAAGTTTATTGACCATTTGGGCAGTTTCTCCATCTGTTTCAACTTTCTGGTTTAAAAGCCCACATCTGCACTTGTTTTCCACCTTTCCTGTAACTAATCTAGCCAGATACAGATTTGCTATATCCAGGACTGTTTGTAAGCTTCTGAACAGTGCCAAAGTCTGTTCTTCACATTTTCCCTTAGATCTGCTAGTTCTCTCCTCTCCTGCATTTTTCCTAGCTTGTTAGTTTAGCAGTTTACCAGACATCTTATAGCAATATTATACCAGCACTAAACATTCTACAATGAAACAGCTCCAGTACTTATTAATGCCCACCCCTCCAGGCATGTCTAAAGGTCAGTTCCCTGCGATTTCCCCTATTAACCTACCTGGTGAACTTGGGCATCCTGAGGCAATGTAGCAACTGTCTCATGTACACTGACAACCCTCTCCTCTTACCCCCAACACTCAGTCCTTTGAGAGATGCACTTATATATCCAAACTGGAAGCCACGCACTCTCCAGACAAGACTGGAATAGCTGATCCAGAGGAGAAGGTCAACACTTATACCACACCACATGGAACACATAGCCCTCCAGAACACACACCAGCATTGCCTTCACATAAAAACACAAATCACACACCCACCTTTGTGGAGGCTCTCAGTAAAAATCTAACCAAACAGCAGAGACCTCTAAGTCAGAAATGCACTCGACCACCACAACACAACACTAATCATGAGACACATAACTCTCCTAAACAGCGTGCCACTCAATCAAAGCCCCTGTGGCAAAACAGCATGCCAGGCATACTAGTCATAGGTGACTTGATAGTGAGGCACACTGATGTCCCACTCACTAGGTTGAATAAGGAGAAAGTAACAGGCAGCTGCACCTGGATCTGCCACATAATGCCCGCACTCAGGTCCCTCAACAACAGGTACAAATATGACTGTCATTGTACATGTGGGTGTGAATGACCTGAGACGTACCTCCCTGGACTACATGAAAAGAGACATGGAGGAGCTCTCAGATTATGTAGCCTAGGTGGGTATGACTCTAGCCTTGAGCAGCATCCTACCATCACCCAGAATGATAAAACAGTACAAGCAGAAAATGATTGATTTCAACAATTGGCTAAGTTTCTGGTGTCATTCTAAAGGGATCCAGTATCTGTCTGCCAGGGATGGCATGACTGACAGACTTCGATGCTTTGCCAGAGATAGCCTGCATCTGTCACCCCTGGGGTTCTGGATACTGGCCAAGGCTCTTGCCACCCCTATAGTGCCTTTTTTAGGTGGTGTACCAAGGACCAAATTACCACTGAAACAGATACAAGCAAATGCAATTTGAGGATCATGCTGCACAATGCTAGAAGTCTAAATCTCAAAATACAATCACTTGAAGTACTACTTAAAATGGAGAACATCAACATTTGTGCTGTAACAGAGACCTGGTTGAAGGCATCAGAAAGCACCCCTGCACTACCAGGCTACAACTCATTCCACACCTTTTGGCTCCAGAACTTGGACCGAAGCTATAAAGGCGATGGTGTCTCCATATTCATAAAAGATGCGCACACTTCCAGACTGGTAGCCCAACATAACGCATCTGAAATACTTCAAGTGCAGCTAACAATGGGTAAGACAGTGATTCAGGTCATAGCCTGCTATAGGTCTCCAGCCAGGTCCCAAGATTCACACTCCACACTCCTAAGCACCCTGGAGAATATTAGACATGGGCTTCATTTGTTTGTATGTATCATACCGGGCAACTTCAACTACCCGTCCATTAACTGGGAAAACTACTCATGTAACAATACACTTGCCCAACGGTTTCCGGAATTCATTAATTCCAATGCCCTGGACCAACTCGTTCTTACCCCCACTAGAGGTATCAACATCCTTGACCTGGTCATTACTAACATGGGTGACCGTTGCTCCACACCAATAGTCAACTCCTCCCTGATTAGATCTGATCACAAGCTAATCACCTTGGAAATCCACATCCCTTCCACCCTTGCAACAAATGTAACCACCATGAAAAAACTTTCCAAAGCTAACTTTGGGCTTCTAAAAACAGAGGTGGCCAACTTCACGGCACTCATGCAAATGGAGAATAGTTGCATGACTGCCATATCATACTCCAATGCACTGTGCAAACATGTACACAAATGCATGGATCTTGCCATACCCAATAGAACTAAGATGCTCTCCTCAAAAAGTAAATAAATAAAAAAAAGGAAACCAATCTGGTGGTCCCCTGCCATAAATAAACTCTACAACAGAAGGAGGAAACTGATGATGAATAAAGTGAAGTCCCAAGACTGGAAAGACTCCCTTATCAGCCTCAGCAAAAGGTTGAGATCCCTCATCAAATCCTCTAAAGCTAGCTATGAAAACAGAATTGCAGCAGATAGTAAAGACAATCACAAGGCCTTCTATAGTTATGTAAAGAACCTCCATGGCAGTACCCAGATTTTCTCTGAGCTACTGTACAATGGTATCTCCTATACCAAGCCAACAGATGTTGCAAATATACTGGCGAACAGACTCAGTGCTAACTTTACCCCCCCCAAAGGACCAATCGCAATACCAGTAGATTGCCAGGCACCCAGTATTACTGCTGCACAGGTTAAAACAGCAATGTCCAAGGCCAATAATACAGCTTCTGTGGGACGTGACAGTATTTCTGTCTGTGTTCTACATGAACTACAGAGTGAACTGGCACCTCACCTGTGTGCTCTGTTCAATCACAGCCTCACCTCAAGCGTTGTCCCCACTGAATGGCGCACTGCTTCAGTCATACCTCTCCACAAAGGAGGAGCGACTACAGACCCCGAGAACTATTGCCCCATTAGCCTGACGAGTCTGATATATAAAGCTATGGAATGCATCATCTTGGACCTAATAAACAAGGATATAGGGAATCTCCAAACTCTGGATCCTACACAGTTTGGTTTTGTGAAGGGTAGATCATGCCTGCTCAACCTGCTTGACTTCTTTGAGTCAGTCACTAGAGCTGTAGATGAAGGTAAGATGGTTTATACAGCCTACCTTGATCTGGCCAAGGCCTTTAATACCATTCCCCACTCAGGAATCATATAAAAACTTACTAAGCTAGGCATCAACCCCTATATCACTAGGTGGGTTGCAAACTGACTCACAGTGTGAAAGTAGCTGACTCCAAGTCAGACTGCCGACCAGTCACAAGTGGAGTCCCACAGGGTTTGGTCCTGGGTCCTCTCCTGTTTGGTATCTACTTCTCTGAAGTCCAGGCCTACCTGAAGGGACTCTGGCTGACAAAGTTTGCAGATGATAGCAAGTTGGGAGCTATTATTAACTCCCCAAGTGATGCTGACATCCTACAGAAAGGCCTCAATGAGACAAGCGACTGGTGTCAGAACCATGGCCTTAAGCTCAATGCCAAAAAATGTGTCTTTATCCCCTTTGGGAAAAACCCAGTTCCCTTGAATTACCACAGCGATGTGAGCCCACTGAACACAGAAGGTGTTAAAGGAGATCTGGGAACACAGGTTGACAGCAACCTCTCTTTTGACCACCACATTGCCACTGTGGTCAGAAAGTTTTTCTGTGTGGCACATCTCATTGCTAAGGGTTTTGCATCCAGGAAGAAAGAGGTCATTGTCTCCCTCTACTCTTCCCTCATTAGGCCAGTCATCGAGTACAATGCCCCATTTGGCATGTACCTCACTATACACCTGCATCAACTGGAAAGGCTGCAAAAGTACCTCACAAGGAGGATCCTAGGCCTTAAACACTTTTCCTATATGGACAGATTAAAAAAAACTCCAACTATTCTCCGTCTCTGCTTGACTTACAAAGCCATGTCTGACCCAGGTCTGTTAGAAATGCTACATCTAAAGAAATCACAATCCCTTCACACCACTAATCTAGAGACCTCAACCTCACTACCACAATCAACTGAACATGCTGGAGGGACAGATTCATAACCCAGAGACTGTCCATGCTATGGAATAGACTTCCCATACATGTCAAGCAGAGCACCTCATTGGCCCTCTTCAAGAGAAATCTTGATGAGTGGACGGGAAATAGAAAATTCACCCTGGGGAATCACTCCAGTGGTGCTACTCAACAGAGGCACTAGGAACTAAGGTTGGTTGGCACGATGCCAGGGTAATCCTATGGGTTAAGCTTGTAAAGGCTCCAGGGCCATTAGCCTAGTACACACCTATGAACCTATACCTTCTACCAGTCTTGATCAGGTAGTGTGGATGCTGGCAGGGTGCTACCTACAGCTAGGGACACACCTGCATGGGACACCTGCACTGCATGCTGCATTCCTCTGCTATTGCCATATACAGGTGGGATCATATTGTACCCATTCCCCACAGCAGGGATATGACCAGAGAGTTAACTGTGGGTGGTGTTTGTGTGAGCTAGGTGCATGTTTGCTATGGACACTACTTGCATCTGACAGACAGATATGCATGGTGCATTCCAGTTATGCTGGCATGTGCAAGTACATCAGCTGTTTCTCAATACATCAGTCCTACCTCCTTTGTGATCTGCAAGTGCTCGGGCAGACATCACCAGTATCCCTTACTACAGGACCAGTTAATGTGATACATACCTGTATGTACAATTCCAAGGGTGTCTCCATTTCACAGTGACACAACATATACTGTATGTCTGGGATACTTTCCCCTGTGTACTGCTTGTATATCTAGCCCAACAGCCATGCCATGTCAGTTTTTCAGATGGTGACACATATTACCACCATACATTTACAATGGCTTACTGCTAGCATGTGTTATACTGGTGGGAATTGTCTTTAGCACTGCAGTTGTGAGGGCTTGTCCCTGTCATCAGCAGTAGTGAGCAATGGCCACCAGGTCTTACCTCAACATGCACACATACTGACCACTCTCACACAGTATGAGACACACACAGACCTGCATATTGTGCAAATGCTACAACCTATCCAGCTACCTTGGCCAACTCTGGGTATCTGTGCTCCACTGGTATTATACCTACACATACATGTTACTACATTTCTACATAGGGCTGTGGGGGGCACATATGACTGTTACGATGTGTGTGCATCGAATTGGGGGGGGGGCATACCAGACCATTACTACATTTTTAAATAGGTTTGGGGAGGCACTCCTGACTGTTATTACATGTCTAGGTTGGGTTGGGGGGAGCACACCTGACTGTGTGTACATTCCTACTCAGGATTGGGAGAGGGGGGCACACCTGACTGCTACTACATGTCTACGCAGGATTGAGGGAGGGGACACACCTGTCTGTTTCTACATTTCTACACAGTGGTTGGGAGTGGGCACACCTGACTGTTACTGCATTTGTATGCTGGATTGGGGGAAGGGGCATACCTGACTGTTTCTACATTTCTACACAGGAGTGGGGGGGCACACCTGACTGTTACTACATTTCTAAATAGGATTCTGGGGGGGGACACCTTACTGTTTCTACATTTCTACACAGGATTGGGGGGCACAACTGACTGTTACTACATTTGTACGCTGGATTGGGGGAAGGGGCACACCTAAATTTTCTATATGTCTACATAGGAGTGGGGGGCACACCTGACTGTTACTACATTTCTGCATATGATTGTGGGGGGACACACCTGACTGTTTCTACATTTCTACACAGGATTGGGCAGGTGCACCTGACTGTTTATACATTTCTACATAGGCTGGGGGGGGCACACCTGGCACTTGTACACATTTGTTATGACTGTACTGGTACTGTACTGACAGGTACTCCATTTCATTCTGTATTCTAACCTATCATGCTGACTATAGACATATCAGTGTACTACAGGTCTTAGCTTTGGATCTGACTTCCTACCCTTCAGAACTAACATCCCACTGCCTGACCTGCTGTAGTCTGTCTGTGTAGGCCTAGGGGGGAGGTTACTCATAGGCATCATTCAGAGGCCATAGCACAGCTTCTGTTTGTCTACACCTGTCCTGCAGGCTGAGTCTGTTGTTGGGTATGTGAACCTCCTGGACTGGCATGTGTGAGTCATATGGACACACATGTCACCCAGCACATTTTCTGCAGTGGGTTTTGTCACCCTGTGTAGTGCTGGCTACTATGGCGACTTCAGTATCTGTTACAGATCTCATAGTGCCGCTATGGGTGCCTACTATCTGCTGGCATACCATTCAGCCACCCAATTCCCTTGCATGCTCACATCCATACCATAGATACAGGTAAAGACACATTCTACTCTATTCGGCAATTGGTAGGTTGAATGACTTACCTTGTGGGTGTGCCAGTATTGAGGATACTGCTGGAGGGTTGTGTATGTTGGATGCACATATTACACTCCCTATACATGGCTGAGCACAAGTAGTGTCATGTTTGGCATCCCTTTTACTGTATGTGCAAGTCAGAGAAAGGTGTCATTCCCTGGGTCCCTCTGTGTCAGTGTATGTGCTATGCATTACCTCTTTGCCAAGGCCAGGGGATACAGGGCACACCTCCATCTATCTACTGGGGCAGGCTCAGGTTGTTCCTCTTCTGAGTCACTCTGTGCCTGTGCCAGCCTTGGCATTGGCGGGGGACAGTGTGGCCTGCCCAGTGCTGTTCCTGCTGCAGCTGTTTCCGCAAGATCGTATTGTGTAGCATGGCACATAGCATAACAATTTGAGTACATGTAGCTGGTGAGTACTGCAAGGCACCACCAGATGTGTCCAGGCACTGGAACTGTGACTTGAGCATCCCAAACACACGCTCTGTTATAAGTCTGGTCTGTGCATGTGCCTCATTATGGTGTTCTTTTTTGAGTGTGTGTGCACTTCTGATGGGTGTCATCAGCCATGGCTCCAGTGCATAACCAGCATCCCCCACTAGGTGGCCATAAGGGATGTCCTCATTGGCAAATCCTTTTAGAGCTGTATCAGATGCCAGGTGTGGGAATCTTGATAGCTTCCAGGGCAGCCAGCACACACATTCATTATAATGCTCTGGGCATCACACACAACCTGGCAGTTGATGGAGGGGAAGCCCTTGCTGTTGATGTAGACCCTACCCTGATCACTGGGTGGTGCTTTGATGCATATGTGCATGCAGTCTATAACACCCACTACTGCTGGGTATTTTGCTATTTGGTAGAAGAGATACATATTTCTGGCCAACATCTCATGGGTGTTGAGGAAATATACGTGCTCACAGGCATGCGCTGACATGGCATCCAGGAACTGCTGGAATACTCTGGATGCTGATGCCTGTGAAATCCCCATGATATCCCCAGTTGAGCTTTGGGAGGTACCTGTTGCTAGTATTCTTAGGCCTACACATACCTTGTTATCCACTGGGATGGGTTCCCGTCTCTTAGTTTGGTGTGTCAGCCGTGGCCGGCACAGCTCAACAATTTGTTGTAGGAGGTCCCTGTCCACCCTATAGTGCTCCACTATTTCCAGCTCATGTAGTTCCTGGTAGGTTACCCTGGGTCTGTACACTGTTCTCCATCTCCTCACTGTGGGTTGGTCGACAGCATTCACATCTTCACCACCCTCAGCCTCTTCCACATGTTGTATGATGGCTGCTGCAGCCCCTTTCATTGTGTTGTTTTGTTTGTTAAAAGTTCCCTGCTTGTATGCACCGGTGGTGTAGAGTATGGGAAAAACCAGAGGGGAAGGTGTTTGCATAGTTTATAGTAGTGTTCTGGGCTGGACTGGTCTGCTGCCTGTGTAACTGGCTGATTCTGATACATTTCACCTGCCAGCTATGCTACCTCTCCTAGATTACCTTCCTACTGCTGTTTTCACTTCCTATTGCCTTCCTGTTTAAGCCAGGGGCCACGCCTCACAAACACAGTGCTAAAATGTGCACAGAGGTGCTATTTCCTGGTTTACTTTTTTTTCTTCAAAATCCAGTGTGCGGCGTGCACACCCACTTAGGCAACGTAAAGACTGCTAGGCAGCCTCAGACACACACCCTTGCCTAGCTGTGCTAAGCTAGGAGAAAACCTGAGCCACAGGGCTCCAATCCACTTACAGTATGCCTGAAACACACCCCTATGATGTCAGCTAACTCCTAGGCTTGTACCAAGCTATTCCTGCTCTTACACTGTTGGGAGCTGACTAGCATGCAGGGGAAATCTGGGATTCACTATCATTCCCCTCATTTGCATAGGATTGCCTGCAAATGCATAGTTACATGTCCCACACTGAGCCCCCCCACCCCCACCCTTAGCAATCACTATTCACTGGACATGTTGTTGTCTGCCTGCCATTGAGTATAATGGCAGAATAGTGATTTTAGTTAGAATGCTTGTTGTAGGTTTATTTTCTTATTTTCCCCGATCCCATTTGCGTGCCGCCGCCCTACGCTTAAACAGCTGAGATCGGCTAAAAAAAATAAAAGTTTAATTTTTTTTTCAAGTGTTTTCCATGCCAATGGCCTTATACTTGGCCAGTGGCATGCTTTCTACATGATATTCACCCTTTATTTGGAGCTGCCATGGCTCCGTTTTGTAATTTGCAGAAATGTACTCCGTTACCGGCGGATTACATTTCTGCATATTACACTAGTCCTGCATGGCCGGTTTCCAGCTTCCTGGATTGCAAATTCACCTAATTTGCATGGAGTTCTCCTGCAAATGGGGAATTTGCATACAGGGGCTGAGTCCGTGCAGGACTAGTGCAGGAGCACTCGTGCATGCCCCTACAGGTTATTCCTGGATTGCACGGCAGACATATTGCCTGCCTGAACTCATGCACTAATCTTGCACACCGTGCAAGGCCTGCAGAATCTGAGGGATAATCTTAGTGGCAATAGTACTGTTCACAAATATTGAGCATACTAAATGTACAGAGAAGAGTGAGTATATACATATATATATATATATATATATATATATATATATATATATATATATATATATATATGTAGGACACACAATTCCATTCAAATTGTAAATAGTAGAGTTAAGTTTCAAATGACAGAATGTAGAGAAAATGTACTCAGAAAGTATGTGCAGGAATTAACTCCTCAGACAGCATCACTCTTAACACTAGAGTACCACAAGGATGTGTAATAAGTCCTTTGCTGTTCACCCTGTTTACACACTATTGTACAGCCACGTACGATACAAATCACATCATAAAGTTTGCTGATGACACAACAGTGGTGGGCCTCATCAGTAACGACAATGAAACAGTGTATAGAGTTGATTAACTGGTGTGGAAATAACAACTTAGCACTAAATGTAAACCAGACAAAAGAGATAATTGTGGACTACAGGAAAAATCGAAAGGGAACATTCTCCCCTCACCATTAATGGGGAAACAGTTGAAAGAGTGAGAAGCATGAAGTTCCTGGGAGTGCACATTGATGAGGACTTGTCTTGGAACACAAATACAAAGCAGTGATACAATGTTTCCTTTACTCACATGATTAGATTAGTTTATTAAATGGTGATTTTTGAATAACTTGCTATCTGAAGAAGTTGCCTCATTGTGGGCGACGAAAAGCGCTTCATAGGTTCATACTAGGCTATCTGCCCTAGGGCATTTATAATCCTAGCCAGAGTGTGTTTGGCTTTCGCCACCCATTTTAAATTAATTTTGCTATGCCCTTTTTTGAGGTTAGTATACTGTGCCTCTGTCTAACAGTGACATAGAAGTGATACCCGGGGTAAACCTATGATCTCCCATCCCCTCATCAAGATTCCTCTTGAAGAGAGTCAATGAGGGACTCTGCCTAACCTGGACTGGGATTTTATTCCAGAGTGAAGGGAGCCTCTGGGTTATGAATCTGTCCCTCCAGCATGTCCTATTTATTTCAGTGCTAAGGTTCAAGTCTCTTGAGTGCATAGCTCGATGGGATTTGTATTTTCTGAGGTGCAGCATGTCCATTAATTTGGGGTTGGACATGGCTTTATACATCAGGCACAGATTGCCTCTGAGCAGGCGGTATGCCACTGAGTAGAGCTGGAGTTTCTTTAACCGGGCAGCATATGGCATCTGTTTGAGCCATTTGATCCTCTTGGTGAGGTACTTTTGGGGTCTTTCCAGTTGCTGCAGATGTCTGGTAAGGTACATCCCAAAAGGGGCATTGTACTCAATTATGGGCCTGATGAGTGATGAGTAAAGAGGCACGATGACCTCCCCTGATCTAGATGTGAATCCCTTCATGATTAGGTGGGCTATATAAAATGTTTTTCTAACCACTTTGGCCATGTGGTTGTCAAATGACAGATTGCTATCAACTTGGGTCCCCAGGTCCCTAATTACGTCTTCTGTACTTAATGGATTACCACCTATGTGGTAATTTGTGGGCACTTTGTTTTTGCCAAAGGGGATGACTATACACTTTTTGGCATTTAGCTTGAGACCATGGCTCTGGCACCAGTTGTCTGTTTCTATGAGGCCCTTTTGGAAGATGCTTGTGTCGGCTGGAGAGTTGATTATGGCACCCAGTTTGTAGTCATCTGCGAACTTGGTCAGCCACAGTCCTTCTGTGTTGGCCTGTACCTCCGAGATATATATACCAAACAAGAGAGGTCCCACGACTGAGCCTTGTGGGACGCCACTTGTAACTAGTTTGGAGTCTGACATGGCTCCAGCAATTCTAACCATGTGGGTTCTGTCCTTGAGCCAGTTTGAAACCCATCTAGTGACATAGGGGTTTATATTTATGCTGGTGAGCTTATCTATAATGCCCGAGTGGGGTATTGTATCAAAGGCTTTTGCGAGGTCCAGGTAGGCTGTGTGGACCACCTTCCCCTCATCTATGGCCTTGATGACTGTTTCAAAGAAATCAACCAGGTTTAAGAGGCAGGATCTGCTCTTAACAAAGCTGAACTGCGTAGGATCCAGTGTCTGTAGGTCCCCAATATCTTTATTTATGAGGTCCATGATGATCCTTTCCATAGCTTTGCAGACCAAGCTAGTCAGGCTTATGGGGCAATAGTTTCCAGGATCCGTTGAGGCACCACCTTTGTGGAGAGGGACCACTGTTGCTGTACGCCACTGTTTGGGTACATATCCTGTAGTAAGGCTGAGACTGAACAGTAGTTTTATGTTTGGGTTTAGCTCTTCTTGGAGTTCATGTAGGACGCAGCCTGTGACACCGTCTGGTCCCATTGATGCTGTGTTTTTTTGCTTTGGAGAGGGTGGCTCTTACCTGAGCATCTGAGATGTCGGGGGCAGCACTCTGCTGGGATAGAGATTTGCCCTTTTGGTGATAGGGGGGGAGTTTGCTCTGAACCTGTCAGCTAGGATGTTGACAATGTCTGTGGGTTCGGTGTATTTTTTGTCATTTTAGACTAATTCTGAGCATATCTGGGAATTCCCACCCAGGTTCCTAACATAACTAAAAAATGCCTTGTGATTATCCTTAGTGTCCTGTGCAATTTTTCTCTCGAAGCTGGCCTTAGACAATTTTATGAGTGCCCATAGTTTTTTGCTAATACTGATCAGAGACGCCTTCCCTTTTTGGGATTTTGCTCTATCATGTAGTAGCTTCCTCCTTCTATTGTATAGTTTGTTTATGGCTGGGGTCCACCAGATAGGACATCTGCCTTTGGAGGATTGGGTCTTGGTTTTATTTGGGATTGCATGATCCATGCATTCCTGAAGGTGTTCATAGAATGTGTTTATAAAGGATTCTGCGGTCTGGGCCATATTTTCCACAGGCCCGGGGGCTTTGAAGGATTCCACCTCGGTTTTGAGGAGTGTGAAATTTGCTTTAGAGAAGTTTTTCACTGTGGTTTTCTGGGCAGGGGGGTGGGGTCAGGATGTGAATATCCACTGAGATTAGTTTATGGTCTGATCTTACCAGTGAGGGATACACTTCTGGTCTGGAGCATAGAGTCCCCATGTTGGTGATGATCAGGTCCAGTATGTTTTCCCCTCTTGTGGGAGTGGTAACAAGTTGTTCCATAGCATTTGAGTTTATAAATTCTAGGAACCTTTGGGCTAGGGTGTTGGAGCTAGAGTAATGCTCCCAGTCTATGTTTGGGTAGTTGAAGCCGCCCAAGATAATGGTGTTTGGAGAGGCCTTCATATTTTCCAGTGTTCTCAGGAAGGCCGAGTGGGGTTCCTGGGTTTGGGAGGGTGGTCTGTAGCAGACTATAAACTGGAAGGCAGTTTTGCCCACTGTTAGTTGCACATAGATAGTCTCTGATGCTTCGTGCTGTGCCACCAACCTGGAGGTGTGGGTATCTTTGACGAATATCGATACTCCCCCTCCTTTTGTGGTTCGGTCCATGTTTGCGGCCAAAAAGCATGGTATGAGGTTTAACCTGGTAGTGCTGGGGTGCTCTCGGGAGCCTTGAACCAGGTTTCTGTTACTGCACAGATATCGATGTTCTCCATGCTAAGGAGAGTTTCGAGTGCATGCATCTTGAGGTTTAGACTTCTGGCGTTGAGTAGCATTACTCTTAGTTTCTTATCCCTTGTGATACCTATGGAGGTGGGTTTGTCTTTTGAGCCTTGCCTAAAAAAGGCACTATGGGGGAAGCAAGAGCCTTTGCCAATATCCGAAATCCCAGGGGTGAGAGGTGCAAGCCGTCCCTAGTGAAGCATCGTGGTTTGTCGAGCATGTCATCCCAGGCTGACAGGCATTGGATCCCCTTTGAATGAGGCCAATACTTAAGCCAATTCATATTTACAATAAATGTTTTCTTATTTTATTACGTTGTTTTTGTTCCCTTAGTCTGTCGTTTGGTTGCCTTAGTATTATTTTTTATTAGTTTGTTTTACACAAATACAAATAATGCCATAGTCAAGAAAGCACATCAGAAGCTGCACTTTTTAAGAAGGCTGAGGACAGCGAATCTCCTATCGGCAGTTCTCACTACCTTCTACAGAGGTACAATAGAGAGCATCCTGGCGAACAACTTCGTAGTATGGTATGGAAGCTGCTCCACCTCTGACAGCAAATCACTCCAGAGAGTGGTGAAGATAGCTGAGATGATCATTAAGACCACCTTACTACCTTTTCACGATTTGCGCTTATCCAGATGTCTCAGCAGGGCCAGAGGAATAATTAAAGACTGCACACACCCTGCTTACAGACTGTTCCTGCATCTATCATTGGGAAAGTGCTTCCAAAGCATACATTGCAGAACAATGAAATTCAGGAACAGCTTCTTCCCTAATGTCATCAGACTGCTGAACTCTAATAACCACTAGACTCCATAATGTCCAACTGGGTCAGTAGAAACTGTCTCAAATTATGCAAGAACCTGGTTACCAGTCTCAACTAATTAATGCAATATTCACCATGACTGTAACTCTAGGGGAATAGCAATGCAGTAAAATATCTTTTCTTTCAGTGCAATACACACAAATTCAAAAATTAACCATAGTGCAATATTCTAAGGTCCATAGTGCAATACTGTAATGTTCACAGTGCAATACTCAAATGTCTCTCTGTGCAAGGATCAATGCAATGTCTTAACCACACACCTATGCAATACTGAAGTCTCATTCAAGTAAGTTTTCAGTTCAAAAAGTGTTAAAATGTGTTTCTAATTATGTGCAATATTAGTCTATCAACCTACATGTCCGTGATGTAATAGCTAGGTGTTACATGTGTAAATGTCTGTGAAAATAGTCTATGTGTTGCCTGCAGATTGAGTCTGGAGACACGGAATTTTGTTCAGTTTTTGCACTTGCATGATTTCTGAATGACAATAAAGTTTACTTTAACTTTGACTTTGACTTAGAGATC
This sequence comes from Protopterus annectens, assembly GCF_019279795.1. Lineage (NCBI taxonomy): Eukaryota > Metazoa > Chordata > Ceratodontiformes > Protopteridae > Protopterus > Protopterus annectens. Next base: position 707,379,849 of record NC_056729.1, read on the forward strand.
AAATGGAGTAGGTTTTATCCAGGGGTGTTACATGGGCATAGTTAAGATTTAAATAGAAGTGCTTTGAGTGTTTTTTTAAACTGAAGTGTGTTAGTGGTATTAGTTATGTCAGGAGGGAGTTTATTCCAGATTTTGGCTATATAATCAGAATAGAGGGAGTTCTTACAGCCACTCAGACTGAATAAGTAAGACACAACTCCTATCATAATGTTAAAGCTACCACTTTTACATTAAATAATAAACTTCCAACAACACAGAAGTCTGAAAGTATACAACATTTAGGGAGAACATCCTTAGTTTTGTAAAAAACATTAAAAAGTAGAGGCTTGGAGGTTTGTTTCATGGTCAGTTGTTTACCTCCTAAACACAAGGTGCAGCGTTTGATTCTTACCTTTAAGTTGAGAAATTTTGCTAGGCTTAAATTGGTCTTTAAAATGTAGTTAAATAACTCAGTACTAACCTATTATACTTAAATTGCTTTTCCTTTAAATGGTTCATTTACTCTTAAAAATGTTTAGAACAGAAAAAATATAAGTACATCCTTGCATATAGTTTTGCCAACAAATTGTGACATTTCAAGATCGCTGTGATCCGTCCTAGACCTATACTTTCAGAACATGATAATGTAATGTGAATGACTTAAATTCAAGTTGACTCCATCTAATTTGTCTGTTATGGACCAGTAGAGGAGGAATAATGCTTTATTTCCGATGGAAGGGCACATTTCATATTGCATAATGGCATACGGAACAATTTTAATTCAAATTAAGAGTAACTACTGCTCTCTGTAACAATAGATAAATATGAATAAATAAATGAAAAATAAATAATTAAATAAATAAGTAAATAAAAATAGAAAACAAACACTGGGATGTAGAATCAATATCTAAAAAATTAATCTGGAAAGGAAACTTCAGCTTTACACTGAAATTACAGAACAATAAAGACGTTTCATATTTTTAAAATGTTTATTTTAGTAGCATATGCAGTGTAAACACATTTGCCTGCATGGAGATATATATATATATATATATATATATATATATATTATATATATATATATATATATATATATATATATATATATATATATATATATATATATGTACATCTTAACAAGAAAAAACAGAATCACCACTCCAAGTAGCCAAGAACCAGACTCGGTAGTATCAAATAATATTTAATTCCACAAGAAAGTCTCAGAAGTAACACAGTCAGTCAAGCGCTTTCATCATCCATGACTTCTTCAGAACTGTGTAATACATCATTGACACACCTTAAATAAGCAGCCCCCCCCCCACACTTAATACACTAATTAAACTTTAAAAACATACACACTAAAAAATCATTCTAAAACAGCAATACATAATACATAAATACAATTTTGAACTAGTACAAAGTGTTTGACAAGTATGGTATATAATAACACCAATACTATAACTTAGTAGCCCTATGTTTCAACTATGGCTTGATGCAAATGTGGTCATTAATACCAGGGGCTACAGTGGCATTCAAACAAGTTTGTCATCGCATTTCAGCCAGTCCAATTTGTTGGTCCAGTTACCCCCTCTAATGTCCATACTTACCACCTCCAAAATACCAAAATGGAAAAAGTGGTCAAGATTAAGGTTAATATGCCGGAATAGTGCATTATTGTCATCCCTTTTTCTAATACTATATAGGTGTTCATATATTCTTCTCTGAAACCTCCTTTCCATTTTACCTATATAGAAATTGTGACAACCCTGGCATACAGCAATATAGACTACACCGTTGGTGTTACAAGTTCCTGTGGCCAACCTAACTTTAAAGTCATTGGAACCTAAGCAAACAGTAGGGCATGAGATAATGCATTTACAATACTCACATGACCCACACTTGGTAGTTCCCTTAATATTCTTATTCTTACTCTCAATAGGATGTTCTAACAAGTTTTTCAAATTCCTATTGGTTCTGTAGGAGAAAATGGGTAGCTCGCCTAAAACAGCCATCAATTCTTGGTTCACTTTGAATAAAACCCAATTTTTCTTTATAATTTCTCTAATGATGTTTGAAGTGTCCCCAAACGTCAGAATCATAGAATAAGAAAAGTCATTATTTTGTTGGTGAGTGACTTCAAGTTCCTTATTCTGGCTAACCCCAAGTAGAGGTTTGTACCAATTACCTCATTCACTTGTGACTTGCTCGCTAATGGTAACCACAGAATCTGATGGGTACACCCTGGCTACAAACATTTTGATCAGTTTGTCCATTTCCAGCATAACTGTGTCAAAGTCAGAGCACATTCTAGCTATGTGCACCATCTGACCTTTCACTATATTCCTTTTCTCAAAGTGGTGGTGACAACTCCGGAACTCAAGATAGTAATTTGAGAAAGAGGGTTTTTGGAAAACACCAGACTGAAAACACTTCTTATTTAAGTCCTTCCAAATACACACATCCAGGTAGTTAATCCTAGAGCTACCACTGTTACCAGTAAATTTAAAATAATCACAAAAATTATTAAGAAAATCTAAGAAGTTGGTATGTTGGTCCCCTACTTTCCAAAGAATGAAAAGACCATCCAAGAATCTTAAATACACCACCCAAGAGTCTTTAAATGAACTTTTAAAAATGAACTCACTTTCCCAACGGTACATGGCTAAGTTTGCAAACAAAGGTGCACAACTATTACCCATTGCTATACCGTTTGTCTGGTGGAAAAACTCCCCACCAAAACTAAGAAAATTGTTCATCAAAATAATCTCCATTAACTCCATAATAAAATTGACCATGGTGTTCCCCAAATTAGTTTTCTCAACTAGTACCTCATGAAAATATTCCAAGCCTAACTCATGGGGTATAGAAGTGAATAAGTCCACAACAATCAACACTTTGTACTAGTTCAAAATTTTATTTATATATTATGTATTGCTGTTTTTTAGGGTGTATGTTTTTAAAGTTTAATTAGTGTGTTAAGTGGGGGGTGCTTATTTAAGGTGTGTGAATGATGCATTACACAGTTCTGAAGAAGTCTTGGATGACGAAAGCGCTTGACTGACTGTGTTACTACTGAGTCTTTCTTGTTGTGGAATTGGATATTTTTATTTGATACTACTGAGTCTGGTTCTTGGCTACTTGGAGTGGTGATTCTGGATTTTCTTGGTGCATTTTTTTCCACTCCGTACACCATTTTGTTGTTCTTGGTGTACTGTGGCCAGCTCAAGACTCTGCTTTACAGTTGTGGCTAGAATGGAAGTGAACGGTTTATCTCGGTGTTTGAGGATGTATTTGAGTGTATGCCATTCCCTTGTGGTCAGAGAGTGGAGATGGCTGACAGCAATATTTTGCAGCTTATTTTAAACTTGACGAACAAGGTTTCTGAACTACAAGAGGCAGTTCTAAAACTACAACACCCAGCTACACCTAGGTTCGAAGGAACAGGAGGACGTCAGCAAAAGGAGATGGGTGGTGTGTCATCACTTGTTAACCATATGGTGAATCAAGGCCATTTAGCAGTGGAAACGAGTGTTACAGCACAAGGGGGAGTTGAAACGGCTATCACTTCACATGGAACTCATGGACTTTCACAGACAAACGATCATTTTAAGGACTGGATTAAAAATGACTTTGGGTTATTTAAAACGAGTAGTACTAAGGAAAATGATACTATGGAAGCAAGGTTATTCACACTTGAACAGAAGTTAACTAAAGTTCGGAATCTTCAGTGTGACAATGCTTATTTAACTGAGTGCGTGGCTAAGCGCAGGGTCCCTAAGGGACTGCATGTCTTTAGATTTCCCAATGGAGTAAAAAGGGGCAGACTGAGTGTGAAGAACTGTTACAAATGTTTGATCGCCATGGTGCTGAACTAATGGAATTTATTGTTAGGGTTAACAATAAAAATATTGATGAGTTACTAGCTGAAATTGATAATAAGAATGGAATTATTTTGAATGATGTTAATTTTAATAATTTTTTTTGGGCAAATAGAGTGTTTGACAAGGTTGAACATGATGTGGGGAACAACATAGAAAGGAAAAAGAGGAAGTTGGTGAGGAACAAATTTGAATACACTAATAATTTAGCTTTCCCTTTGCCCAAAGCTTACACTGAAGTGGGGGACGACAATGTAGGCAACCAGAGGGTTGACATCTATAACACTAGGCCAGACTCTACAAAAAGGGAAGGTGGTAGGGATACTACATATGACCAAGAATACCCCCCTCTAAGGAGGTCCAAAAGACTTCAAAATAAAAACAATTTTAGGAATGATAATAATGTTTTTTAGGACAACGGGGGGGGGGTGGGGAGTGTGAACACTTACAGGAATCAGAAACAATGGAGGAAGAACAGTTACAACTAAATATTCCTACTTGTGATAATACAACAGTGAGTGAAGCAAATGAGATAATTCGGGGGAGTCCTACACACATACCGGGGGTTTAATATTTTCAACTATGCAGGTGAGTAAGTAAGGACCTTTTTTGCTTTTAATGAAGGGAATAAAATTTGTACCATTTAGGAAGGAGGATGTTTGTACTGCTTTAACTGAATTTAAAACTTTCACTAGAAAGATGAACTTGAAATATCTGTTTAGGGACAACCCTTCATATAATGAAAATAAAAAAATAAAAAAGAAGAGCTGCTATAACCCACCTGTACACCCCCTTATAGGGACATTTGACAAGATATGCTCCCAGTTGAAACAACACAAATATAAACAGTTCAACTTGACTAGAAACGAAAAAAAAACTGTTAGAAGAACTAAGAAGTAAGTCTAGTTTGAGACTTATGAAACCAGACAAAGGTGGGGGGTGACTATTGTTAACACTGAAGATTATAACAACAAAATATTTGGTATTTTACAGGACGAGAATAAATACCAGTGTGTTTCTAGAAATTAAATAAATATCGCTTACAGGAGAATTAAAATGACACTGGAAGGCACTCCACTTCAGGGAGTTATTAATGAAGAAACCTACCATTTTTTGTATTATGAATATCCAACAATTCCAGTGGACTTCGGTATTCCGATGACCCATAAAAATATTTATGATCCCCCATACAGACTTATAATCTCCTGCCAAAACGGGATACTAACGAGTCTGGTTCTTGGCTACTTGGAGTGGTGATTCTGTTTTTTCTTGGTGCATTTTTTTCCACTCCGTACACCATTTTGTTGTTCTATACATCTTAATACATACAGGCGCACACACACACACGTGCATACACACATATACACACGCACAGTGATCCTGTCCCCCAAACATACTCTCTTTTGTAGATAAATATATAAAACAACCTGAAATGAGCAAGATAGTAAAAGCTAAATTATTTTACTAAAATATAGTTTGTTCAAACACTTCTAGAAGTGGTAAGTATAACACTAAAACAGCATGGACTGTAACCTGTCATAGCACAATGTGATATCCTATTAGGATATCTAATCCTCTCCATAGGATCCCCTGTATCTGTATAAGCTGACAGCCTATTTTATGGATGTTTGGTTTCTTTTGCACTTCACTGCAACTGTTGTATGATAGTCTACTGTTTGAAAATGTCACTAGTTTTGAACCCAGACGGTAAAGCATAAATATATAAATAAGTAAAGAAATAAATAGAGTCAAATGTGTTGTCAAATATTATTTTATGTCAGACACTCGATTCGTGCACAAGGGTTTCTATACACTATTCTGTGTAGTGCTCACTTACCTTCTGAGTATATGCATTCTATTCTTTCAGACTGCATATGCTTTATACAGAAATATTTTACTTTATGAAATTTCTCTACTTGTGTTTATTGTATGAACTTGAGTTTACAAACTTCATAATCCCGACAGGTACAGACATTAATACTTAAGTAAACTTTGGTTGGATTTTGTTATTTCAAAATGCAGTTTGTTACTCTTTAATTTGATGATATTATGCTATTGTAGATGCCAGAAATCTAATGCTCATGTGCTGTAAAGTATATGTAAATTGACATCTGATGCAAATACTTTACACACAAAGATGTACTGTCTCCTAGTTGTGAAAGAAAATGGTTAACTGGCCAAATCACCAACTCACCCTCACAGTTATCAAATAGCAAATAAATAAATATGCATATTTTGGGGAGGAACTAGAATGTTTTTGTTATGTCATATTTCTTAACACTTTCCTTGGGGCATATACATGAAATAATTTATCTTCCCATCTCTCTATCTCTCTATTAATACAGTAACATGTTTATTCTATTAAGCAGGTAATGTGACTTAATGCATTATGCTTGGGAACCAAGGTTAAAGAGGCATGAAGCACTTGCAGGAAACTTGCAGGGTTTTAGTATTATTAGGAAATACACTTCAGACATAGAGGCTAGTTAGTTTGGACTAATACACAGAAAGTCATTGCATTGCAGTCCTCAGAGGTTTTGTATAGACACTCCAGAGTGAGTGCAGAAGTCAGGTCAAATATCCATCATTCCAGAACATTAATTATATTATTCAGGAGGAAATAAATAATTTTGAGTATAAAGCTACAGACATTATAATTCAATCTATTTTAGTTTATCAGCACTGTTAATGGATACAGCAAGATTTGATTCAGATATTGTTGACATCTGCCTCCACTGTGCCTCCACTGTGCAAAATCAAACATTCTTAACAGAGCTACAATATATGCAAACCTTTAGACTGAAAGGTACAAAAAGATTTGACACATAATGTAGAGAGTGGCACCTGTTCAGCACAATTCTGGGTAATTAACAGATAAATACATTAATTCCAGCCTCAATCCAATTTCTTCCAATTATATCCAGTTCATTCCAGTATTCTGCAGTCCTTTTAATTCTTACAACACTTTTCTGTTCTGTTCTGCTTTGTTTCAAACCAAGTGGGCTATGTTTTGATTTTCATGTAACCTGTTGAAAAATAAACCCGTGCTTCATATAAATTCTGCCTCCAGGGTCTCATTTAAATTTGCACCAGTGGTGAATGCATGAACAGTTGAACAGAGACTTAACATTTTAATGTACGTTGTCACACCTTGCTGCCAGGTACAAACCATATTTGAAATATTAAATCCCTACTGCACTGTAATTGTTGTAATCATGCTGAGGTTTAACTGATGAGATCAGCCATGGAAAACTTACACAAAGACATGTGAAATCACTGGTGAGGAATGGCCAAATACAGGTCCAAATACACAATAACTAGTGCTGCTGACGAGTATAGCTGCCAACCCCAAAACTGTTCCTACTGACCAGGAGGAAAGAGTCAGAATGTCACCTGATGGCCTTTGAGTGGCTCTGTGGCACAATGGATAGGCCATTGAACTTCTAGTCAAATGGTACAAGAGTGCTATGCTGCCAGAAAGAAAAGAGACTGAGCACATAAGGCACAAATCTGGCCATACCAGCTGGCAGGAGAGACACTAGACACATTGCATTACCACATCACAAAACATTATTTCCACATCTCTTAACATAGTGAAGAAATCAAGCACAAAAGTCCAAACCCAGTAAAACAGTTGGATGAAGCACACCAGGATCCAGAAAAATATAATTTATTGAGCGCTTTCGTCTTTTAAATAAAAAACTTCATCAGAATAACATGTAATACCTGTTATTATTACATGTTATTCTGATGAAGTTTTTTATTTAAAAGAAGAAAGCGCTCAGTAAATTATATTTGTGGATCCTGGTGTGCTTCATCCAATAGTAAAGAAATCCTTGCCTAAGCCTCCTAGATATCCTACTAACTTACCTCAGCCATGTAGCACATATACAAGCAGCAACTCACATCTGCACCTGCACGTGTTGTTTCTGAAGTCTTTTGTGTTGTAGGCTTGTACCCTTAAGGTCCCATATGATTGTAGCACATCCCAGAAGTATCTTAGTCATTAGTAACTCCATTGAAAGACATGCAGACACAATGCACAACAGATTGGCTACAGACAGGGTGACAGCTGCTTCTCTGGTGCAAGAATTAGGGATATCATTATAGCCCATAGGTCTATGCACCATCCCAGATACAGTTGTGACCATGTAGTTGCCCATGTGAGGAAGAATGGTCTTTAGTGTTACTCCCTGGGAGAGATGCAAGAGACATTATTAAGCTGTCCATGTCTTCAAAGAAGACAACTCCCTCACATTTAGCAACACTCAACCATAAACATAAATGGTAGTTAAATTCAAGTATAAAAATAACTTGCTTTAGTAATGCTAGTAAATTTGTATTATTTTATGGAGATACAGTCTGTACTTGCATGGAATGAAATGATCACCAGTCCAGCCTGTTTTGCCAGGAATGGCCAGCATCTTAATACTGTCTAAACATTTTTCTATCCCCCATAATGCCTTTTTTAGTCAGAGTCACCTGATTGACATCCCAACATATTAAACTCTGATATGGATAACATCAAGGTAGTACTGGTGAATGCCAGAGGCCTAAATACCAACATCTCTGTACTTGAGGCGTTCTTCAAGACATCAGCAAGAAGAAAATGAAGCTGTAACCAGCCAGATGGTTTAGGCATATTTAGTGCTTTCGTCTGATGTATAACAAACAGACTTCATCAGAATATGGAGATCAATATGTATAGATCTATTACATTTTATCAAAATTTCAAAACTTTGAAGACCATATGGCCGGGACCATATGATCGAAGTTTCGAAACTTCAAAATAAAAAAAAAAAAACACAAAAATGAAACAAAACATGATATACTTACCTTTTTGCACCCCCCACACCCTCTGCTACTCAAATATGCCAACTCCAAGATCACACTACAGTGATGAAAACACCAAATCCCTTTTGAAACTTCAATAAACTGTTGTAGACTCGTATACATATATGTATATATATATATATATATATATACATATATGTATATATATATATATATATATATATATATATATATTATATATATATATATAAAACAATAAATATCTATATATATATATATATATATATATATATATATATATATATCTATATATCTAAATATGTATATATATATATATATATATATATATATATATATATATATATAAATAATATATATATATATATATATATATATATATATATATATATATATATATATATATATCTATATATGGGTCTACTACCGTAGATCAAAATTGCACTATTTAGAAATACGATAGTAGTATCCCACTAACGCGAAAGTGCACTTCAACGAAAGTGCACTTTCGCAAAAGTCACTAGACCGAACGAAGGGTTAGGACTTGGGTTATGGATAGTGGATAGCTAGTAGGGCTATTCACTATCCTTAACCCAAGACCTAACCCTAAGGACAGTGACTACCGAACATAGTGCAGGAAATTGTATTTCCTCAACTGAGCAGTAGTTACAGACCTATTTCCTGTACTGTGGTGTGGTAGTCACTGACCTTAGGGTTAGGGCTTGGGTTAATGATAGTGGATAGCCCTACTAGCTGTCCACTATCCTTAACCCAAGCCCTAACCCTAAGGTCTGCCACTACCGCACCACAGTGCAGGAAACTGTATTTCCTCCACTGAGCAGTAGTTACAGATCTATTTCCTGTACTGTGGTGCAGTAGTCACGGACCTTAGGGTTAGGGCTTGGGTTAAGGACAGAGGATAGCCCTACTAGCTATCCACTATCCTTAATGTAAGCCCTAACCGTAAGGTCCATCACTACCGCACCACAGTGCAGGAAATGTCCTATTCGACTTAGTGACTTTCGCGAAAGTGCACTTTCATTGAAGTGCACTTTTGCATTAGTGGGACACTACTATAGTATTTCAAAATAGTGTAATTTTGATCTACGGTAGTAGACCCATATATATACATATATACATATATATATATATACACACACACACACACACACACACACACACACACACACACACACACACACACACACACACACACACACACACACACACACACACACACACACACACACACACACACACACACACACACACACACACACACACACACACACACACACACGAGTGCACATACACACATAAGTGTGTGTGTGTGTGTGTGTGTGTGTGTGTGTGTGTGTGTGTGTGTGTGTGTGTGTATGTATAAAATGCAATCAAACTGCATTAGTCAATTGGATAGAAATTTATGTAAAAGTTTTTGGACTCCCAGCCTGTCAAAACTTGAAATGCAACAGCATGTGTGATCAGAAGGACATAACCCACACCTCATTGTTGCTTGTTTTACAAATACTATGAAATATCACCTGTAAGTGGACTTAATGAGGAAAGGCCACATATACTGAATGATCTACTTGTATCTGGAGCCTGCTCAAGGTTGCATAATTTAAATGATTATTAACATACACTTAGAAATTACATTTTTAGGATAAATAAAAAAAATCATCTTTATGGAAATATAGGCTAATAGATAAGAGGGACTTGTAACTTATTTAATAAACATTGACAGAGTAAGCTGTTTGAGCTGTTAGATATGGAGGACCTACTGCTCATGACGGTGAAGCCCAAGTGATCAAATAAAACCAACCATGGGTAAATCCAGCATTACCCACACTTAGGAGTGGATTATTGTTATTATACAATGACATTATTTAAGAAAGAAATTGCTTAACTTTCTTAAATAATCCCCTGGATTCTGCAAGCCTTGCACGATGTGCAGGATTAGTGCAGGAGCTCCAGCAGGCAATATGTCTGCCGTGCGATCCAGCAATAGCCTGCAGGGGAATGCATGAGTGCTCCTGCACTAGTCCTGCATGGACTAAGCCCCTGTGTGCAAAAATACCCCATTTGCAGAAGAAATCCATGCAAATGAGTTGAATTTGCAATCCAGGTAGCTGGAAACCGGCTGTACAGGACTAGCGTAATCTGCAGAAATGTACTCTGTGAGCTACCAAGTACATTTCTGCAAATTCCAAAATGGAGGTGTGACAGCTCCAAATAAAGGGTGCATATCAGTCAAGAAGCATGCTAATGGCCATGTATAAGGCCATTGGCATTGAAAGCAGCTTAACAAATAAAAAAAAATCAACTTTTATTTTTTTAGACAATCTCGGCTGTTTAAACATAGGGCAGCGGCGCGCAAATGGGATCGGGGGAAAATAAACCTAAAATAAGCATTCAAACTAAAATCACTATTTTGCCATTAAAGTCAATGGCAGGCAGAAGACAACATGGCTAGTGAGTAGTGGTTGCTAAGCTCAGTGTGAGACATGTAACTATGCATTAGCAGGCAATCCTGTGTAAATGAGGGGAATGATAGTAAATCCCAGTTTCCCCCAGCATGCTAGTCAGATCCCAGCATTATAAGAGCAGGAATAGCTTGGTGCAAGCCTAGGAGTTAGCTGACATCATAGGAGTGTGTGTCAGGCATACTGTAAGGGGATTGGAACCCTGTGGCACAGGTTTGCTCCTAGCTAAGCACAGCTAAGCAAGAGGGTGCGTCTGAGTCTGCCTAACACTCTTTACATTGCCTAAGTGAATGTGCGTGCCACTCACCAGGTTTTAAAGGGAATAAAAAGGTTAAACCAGGAAATAGCATCTCTGAGCACATTTGAGCATTGTGTTTGTGAGGCACGCCCTGCTGCTTAAACAGGAAGGCAACAGGAAGGGAAAACAGCAGTAGGAAGGAAATCTGGGAGAACTAGCATAGCTGGCAGGTGAAATGTATCAGAATCAGCCAATTACACAGACAGCAGACCAGCCCATCCCAGCCCAGAACACTACTATAAATTATGCAAACACCTTCCCCTCTGGTTTTTCCCACAAAATACACCACCTGTGTATACAAGCGGGGAACCTTTAACAAACAAAACAACAAAATGTTAGGGGCTGCAATAGCTATGATACAACAACTTGTGGAAGAGGCTGAGGGTGGTGAGGATGTGAATGCTGTCGACCAACCCAAAGTGAGTAAACGGAGAAGAGTGTACAGATCCAGGGTAACCAACCAGGGGTTACATGAGCTGGAAATAGTGGAGCGCTATAGGGTGGACAGGGACCTCCTTCAGCAAACTGTTGAGCTGTGCCAGCCATGCCTGGCACACACAACTTATAGAGGGGAACCCATCCCAATGGATACCAAGATATGTGTAGGCCTGAGAATAATAGCTACAGATACCTTCCAAAGGCCAACTGGGGATATGATGGGGATCTCACAGGCATCAGCATCCAGGGTACTCCACCATTTCCTGGATGCCATGTCAGCACATGTCGGTGAGCAAGTATATTTCCCCAACACCCATGAGACGTTGGCCAGCAATATGCAACTGTTCCACCAAATAGCAAAATACCCTGAGGTAGTGGGTGCTATAGACTGCATGCACATATGCATCAAAGCACCACCTGGTGTGTGGGGTAGGGTCTACATCAACCGCAAGGTCTTCTCCTCCATCAACTGCCAGGTCATGTGCAATGTCCAGGTCATAATAATGAGTGCGTGTGCTGGCTGCCCTGGAAGCTATCACAATTCCCACAACTGGCATCTGATACAGCTGAAGCAGAGATTTGCCATTGGGGACATCCCCCACAGTTACCTAATGGGGGATGCTTGATACGCACTGGAGCCATGGCTGATGACACCCATCAGAAATGCACACACACCCGAACAAGAACTCCATAATGAGGCACACTCACAGACTAGAATTATAATAGAGCGTGTGTTTGGGATGCTTAATTCAGGGTTCCAGTGCCTGGACACATCCGGTGGAGCCTTGCAGTACTCACCAGCAACATGTACCCAAATTGTCATTGTATGTGCCATGCTACACAATATGATCCTGCAGAAACAGCTCCAGCAGGAACAGCACGGGGCAGGGCCACAAAGCCCCCCCCCATTGCCAAGGCCTGCACAGGCACAGAGTGACTTGGAGGAGGAACAACCTGAACCTGCCCCAGTAGACAGAAGGAGGCATGCCCAGTATGCCCTGGCCTTGGCAAACAGGCAACACATAGCACATACACTGACACAGGAGGGACCCAGGGAATAACACCTCTCTCTGACTCTCACATACAGTAAAAGGGATGCCAAACATGGCACTACCTGTGCTCAAGCATGTGTATGGAGTGTACTATGTGCATCTGACATAGGCAGCCCTGCAGCACCACCCTCAATACTGGGACACCCACAAGGTAAGTGACTCACACATGCCAGTCCGGGGGTTCACATACCCAACAACAGTCCCAGCCAGCAGGACAGGTGTAGACAAACACAAACAAAGGCTGTGCTATGGCCTCTGAATGATGCCTATGGGTAACCTCCCCCCCTAGGCCTACACAGACAGACTACAGCAGGTCAGGCAGTGGGGCATTAGTTCTGAAGGGTAGAAAGTCAGAAACTAATATGTAGGTCAATCAAAGCTAAGATCTGTAGCACACTGATATGCCTGTAGTCAGCATGATAGGTTAGAATGCAAAATGAAATGGAGTAACTGATATACCAGTACAGTCATAGCAAATGTGTACAAGTGTCAGGTGCACCCCCCCATCCTACGTAGTAATGTAATAACAGTCAGGTGTGCCCCCCAATCCTGTGTAGAAATGTAGAAATAGTCAGGTGTGCTCCCCCATCCTACGTGGAAATGTAGTAACAGTCAGGTGTGTCCCCCCCAATCCTGTGTAGAAATGTAGAAATAGTCAGGTGTGCCCCCCAATCCTGTGTAGAAATGTAGAAATAGTCAGGTGTGCCCCTCCAACCCTGTGTAAGAATGCAGAAACAGTCAGGTGTGCCCCCCAATCCTGGGTAAAAATGTAGAAATAGTCAGGTGTGCTCCCATCCTGTGTAGAAATGTAGAAATAGCCAGGTGTGCCCCCAATCCTGTGTAGAAATAGTCAGGTGTGCCCCCCAATCCTGTGTAGGACTGCAGAAACAGTCAAGTGTGCCCCCCCAATCCGGTGTAGAAATGTAGAAATAGTCAGGTGTGTCCCACCCAATCCTGTGTAGAAATCTAGAAATAGTCAGATGTGCCCCACCCAATCATGTGTAGGAATGCAGAAACAGTCAGAGGTGCTCCCACAGACCCTAATTAATTGTGTAGTAATGGTCTGGTGTGCCCCCCCCCCAATATGATGTACACACGTTGTAACAGTCAGGTGTGCTCCCCCACAACCATATGTAGAAATTTAGCAACATGTATGTGTAGGTATAATACCAGTGGAATACAGATGCACAGAGGTGGCCAAGGTAGCAGGATAGGTTGCAGCATCTGCACGCTATGCAGCTATGTGTGTGTTAGGTTGGTGTCTGTCTAACATCCTGTGAGAGTGGTCAGTATGTATGCATGTTGAGGTAAGCCTGGTGGTCATTGTCCACTACCGCTAATGACAGGGACAAGACCTCACAACTGCAGAGCCATACACAATACCCATCAGTATAACACAAGCTAGCAGTAAGCCATTGCAAATGTATGGTGCTAATATGTGTCACCATCTGAAAGACTGACATGGCACAGCTGTTGGGCTAGATATACAAGCAGCACACAGGGGAAAGTACCCCAGACATACAGTATATATTGTGTCACTGTGAAATGGACACACCATTGGAAAAGTACATACAGGTATGCATCACATTATCTGGTCATGTAATAGGGGATAGTGGTGTTGTCTGCCCAAACACTCGCAGACCACAAAGGAGGTAAAACTGATGTATTGGGAAAAAGCTGATGTACCTGCACATATACGCATAACTGGAATGCCCAATCCATATCTGTGTGTCAGATGCAAGTAGTGTCCATAGCACACACACACCCAGCTTATGCAAACACCGCCCACAGGCACCCCTCTGGTCATATCCCTGCTGTGAATGGGTACAATAAGACCCCACCTGTATAAGGTAATAGCGGAAGACTGTAGCATGCAGTGCAGGTGTCCCATGCAGGTGTGTCCCTATCTGTAGGTAACACCCTGCCAGCTTCCACACCACCTGAGCAAGACGGTTAGGAGGTATTGGCATGAACACCTATCACACCTACCCTGTCAACCCAGGGGAATATACTGTATGGTGGTCTGGGACTGTAGGAATGACAGAATCTAATCACCTGCCACATCTGGCATGCAGCAACACCTAATGCCCCACAGGCGTCTGACCAAGGCCTGTGTCTCACAAGTACTGCCAATGCATGTTATGTCATGGACTATCAAATAACAACATTACACACTCCACATAAACCATATGCAAGGCCATGTGGACAAACCACAGTAACATGTCCACCATGTCCCACTGTATGAACTGTGGACCAACACTAACACACGCCTGTGATGGGGTGATACCCTTAGAGAAAGTATCAGAGAATGTATGCATAATGTATGGAAGAGGTTAGAATAACAGAGGGGGGGGTGGGAGCATCGGCAGCATGGAATGTGCAGGGTCCAACACCAAGCTATGTGCACACACTATCCCTAGCTGCAAACATATACATGGGTGGCTATACACCTGCCTATAGAACAAAGTAGGGTAAATGTCCTGACCTATGGCCCATGCCCCTGGCTAACCTGTGGAAATCTGTACAGCTGTGAGGCATTGCCACAGCAAGATAAGCCCATACTGTCATGTTGATGGGTGTACAAGTATTGGATTCTCTGCCAGCACTGTACCAAGGTGCTGAACCAGATACACAAACCCAGCACCAAGTGTCTGCAGCTACCCCTCCAGAATAGCATAACTTACCATGAATACGTAGGTGTCTGCCCACAATACTGGACACAGCTGCAGTCATCCTTGTCCCCCAAGACATCACTGTGAGCAAGAATGTCCACCTGACGGTACATGAGGACAGAAAACATCACTGTGTATAACAGTACATGTCTGAATATCTTTGCTAACAGCAGTAGTATGCAGCTGAAGCAGCACAGACACAATCACCTACAGTACACACTATCCCATGCACTGTGTGTCCCTATATTGTTAAATGATCAACAGATGCCCTAGAGAAACAGTATGCTACCTGTACATGTACAACACAAAAGTCTGCACTGCAATACAAACTACCTGGACTCGATCCACACATTCATTATAGATGGGCATACTGAGCATGCTCACACACTTAGAGAAATGAAGGCAATGTCAGTCAACAGCATACTGAAAGGTCATACTGAGCATGCTCACACACTTAAACAAATGAAGGCCATGTCTGCAAACACCAGTGGACCAGACATATCTGGCACTCGCAGATGTTAGTGCATACACTCCTCTTTATGCACCACTCATGCTTTGCACACACAGTGGATAGGAATACAGACATATATCTAAGGACAATACACTATAATAAGCTAGACATAGACATACATAGATGTGTGGAAGAGGGTGACTGTGACAAGGAGACACCCAGGCCTGTCCCACCCAGCACACAGCCACAGGGCCACAACCAAATGAGGTTCAGATGCCATTCACTGTAGATACCAGCCACTTGTATCTGTCAGCATTACAGACTATGTGGTGTAAGTGCTAGCTGTGCAACATGACTGTAATAGGAAGTAGTTATCTAGCAGCTGTATATGTGTACCTGTGGAATATGACCCTGTGTATGCCTGCATGTGCTGTGTCAAGCTCTAGATGAATAAATTATGGCCCATGCACACACACTGCACTCCCCATAGCCCTACTATGACAAGCCTGCTGAGGTCATCCACTGTGAAATACACATTTGTGAAAGTTGTAGTCCAGTAATCCCCATGGTGTGTCCTATAACTGCGTACTGCAGTAGTGTGATAAACTAGTTAGGTAGTAGTTCTAATCCCAGACATAGCAACTGTGTGTGTGTGTGTGTGTGTGTGTGTGTGTGTGTGTGTGTGTGTGTGTGTGTGTGTGTGTGTGTGTGTGTGTGTGTGTATCTGTGTAAAGAACAATGCGTTTTAGGCTAGTCACACGCACTACAATTCAAATGCCCTACTTTGGCAAGGCTGCTGATGTCATCCACCTTGAAATATACCTCTGGGAAGGTTGTAGTCCAGTATCCTCCGTAGCACATCCCATAAATATGTACTACTGTAGAGTGATGAAATAGATAGGAGTTTTAATCCCAGACTTGGCAAGTGTGTGTCTGTCCCTGTCTGTGTAGAGAGTGATGCTTTTTATGCCAGTCACATGCATTACAATTCAAATACACTACTTTGGAAAGGCTGCTGATGTCATCCACCTTGAAATACACCTCTGGGAATGTTGTAGCCCAGTAATATCCATAGCGCGTCCCATAGCTGCATACTGCCATAGTGTGATAAAATAGTTAAGTAGGATTTCTAATCTCAAACTTGGCAACTGTGTCATGTGTATGTGTGTGTGTGTGTGTGTGTGTGTGTGTGTGTGTGTGTGTGTTTCCATTCCTGTTTGTGTAGAGAGCAATGCTTTTTAGGCTAGCCACACTCCCTACAATTCAAATGCACTACTTTGGCAAGGTTGCTGATGTCATTCACCTTGAAATACACCTTTGGGAAGGTTGTAGCCCAATAACCTCCGAAGAGCGTCCCATAACTACGTGCCACTGTAGTGTGATAAAATAGTTAGGTAAGAGTTCTAATCCCAGACTTGGCAACTGTGTGTGTGTGTGTGTGTGTGTGTGTGTGTGTGTGTGTGTGTGTGTGTGTGTGTGTGTGTGTGTGTGTATGTGTGTGTCTGTCTGTCCCTGTCTGTGTAGAAAGCAATGGTTTTTAGGCTAGTCACGCTCCCTACAATTCAAATGCCCTAATTTGGCAGGGCTGCTGATGTCATCTCCCTTGAAATACACCTTTGGGAAACATGTAGCCCACTAATCTCCATGGCACGTACTATAACTGTGTATTGCTGTTTTGTAATAAAATAGTTAGGTAGGAGCTCTAATCTCTGACATGGCAACTGTGTGTGTGTGTGTGTGTGTGTGTGTGTGTGTGTGTGTGTGTGTGTGTGTGTGTGTGTGTGTGTGTGTGTGTGTATTTGTCTGTGCAGGGAACAATCGATTTTAGGCTAGTCACAGTACAATTCAAATGCCCTACTTTTGCAATCCTGCTGATGTCATTCACTGTGAAATACACCTTTGGGGAAAGGGCATTCCAGCAATTCCTGTGGTGCATCCTATAACAGCATCATGAGATAGTGTGATATAGCACTCTGGTAGGGGTTCTATTCCCACACATGTCAGTTGTGGATGTTTTGTGTGTGTTTCTATGTCTCTGTAGGGAGCAATGCATTTTAGGCTAGTCACACTCAGTACAATTCAGATGCCCTACTTTGGCAATCCTGCTGATGTCATTCACTGTGAAATACACCTTTGGGGAAAGGGCATTCCAGCAATCCCTGTGGTGCATCATATAACAGCATCATGCAGTAGTGTGATATAGCACTCTGGTAGGGGTTCTATTCCCACACATGGCAGTTGTGGATGTTTTGTGTGTGTTTTTATGTCTGTGTAGGGAGCATTGCATTGTATGCTAGTTGCACTCAATACAATTCAAATGCCCTATTTTGGAAATCCTGCTGATGTCATCCACTGTGAAATACACCTTTGGGAACGGAGTACTCCAGTAATCTCTGTGGTGCATCCTATATCTGCGTAGTGCTGCAGTGTAATATACAAGTTAGATAGGAGTTCAAATCCCAAACATGACAGGTGTATGTGTGTGTGTCTGTGTTTGCCATTCGTATCCTGTTTGGAGGTGGTTGTGAGTGTGTAATAACTGGACTTCATTTGGAATGGGTTTTGCAAACTTCTTATATGGTGCCCTAAGTATATATCACAATGTCCACCATGCAGGGATAACAGATGTGAAATAGCCGAGAGGCTGGGGAGCAGATCCTTACCTCTAAATGTGATATCAATGCCTGCTGAACAACATTAGCAACCCTTGTATTACCCAAGGAACACTCTCAACCCATGTCTCATACACACACACACACACACACACACACACACACACACACACACACATAAACACATACACTTGCCTAGGCAACAGCCGCTATGTTGGTAGTACCCTGCATATTGCCCACTGATAGTAACCATGGTGTGATTGAAGTTGGCTACAGAGGGCATGGCACTCTGACCATCAGTCCAATAGGCATGTACATGCCGACAGTGCACCTCCCCCGTGTTCCACAATGGACACCTGCAACACCTGTGGTGCTATCAAATGTGACTCATAAAGGATATGCAATACCTGAAACACAAGCCCTATATGGACAGATGCCACTGACAACAGGGAAAACCGGTATCATGCTATCAGTGTAGGTGCAGGGTCAACCTGCTGTCCATTAACAGTTCCCGCCACATGAGGCCAAAACTGGCACATCTGATGATAACAATCTGTGAACACAACATGGGCCAGACATCCCAGGTACAGTTCCACATGTCACTGTACATGCATGTGGGAGGTGTGCACATCCCACACACTGTCCATATCATGGACTACGGAACACATACATGGCAAGCAATGCACAGCATTGGCCACATGCAATAGTCACCCAGGTGACTGAATGGTGAATACAATACCCACCTGTGTGGGCAACTCCAGACACTACACCCCTGAGCCACAATGCTGATCATTCTCATGTGGCCTGATGCCAAGGTATACCCATTACCTAGCCTTGTATAGCTGTCTGGCACCATTGACCACAACACACCCGTGAAGCAGTGCACCCATACATGCCAGTACTGGCACCTATGTCTGTGTGTGTGTGTTGTATGATGCGTATGACCACATTCGCACTCACTACAACCCCCACTGGCATATTGAAACATGCTGTCTGATGTCACACTCCTCCACATACCCTTTGCACATATAACCTCCGTATGACCCCTGTTGTGCATTTTATACCTGCATAGTACTGTGTTGTGGCAATCCCACCAGGGAAGAGTTGTATTCCTGGCCCTGCCAAGTGTGACAATGTGTGTGTGTCCCTGTGAGAGTGTGGCTGTGTTGACGCTGACACCTGTTCATGAGGAAAGGCACATGTACTACAACAACAGCATAGCTACCATATCTCTGTTCCAGATGTCACTCCCCATCACATAAACATTCTGAGGGCTCCTTAACATGTAACCTATGTGGTGCATCCAATAACTGCATGGACATGTGATATTACTAAATAGTCATCAGGTGTTTGATACCCTGTACTGGTAGGTGTGTGACACAAACATGCTTACATTTTACTCTCCCACCCCTCCCTGGCTTTTCTTTGCCTCTGTCTGCCTCACGCATTCCCTCTCTGGTGGATGTGGAGACTTACACCTGCTTTCCTTAGACAGCAGCATGTGTATTTTAAGTGATGCTTATGATCAGCAGATGGTCTCTGCATGAATTGCAGTCCTTCTCTAGCTGATTGCATGTGTAACTGCTGTAGTAACATTCCCATAGCCAGTTGCATGGAAACACACTCCAATATCTAGGAACATCATGTTGGTGTTGGGCCTTTCATTCACTGTGAGCAGGAACTCAATCTGTTGTTTGGCAAACAGCATCTCAGATGGATTGGGGATTTATCTCTAAAAACATACACTGTGGAAACAGGCCAACACACAGGAGGGGGGTGTGCCTGATCTGACTACAGACTGTAACTGCTGCTATACTGTATTTGGAGTAATTTAGGGTGTGTGTGGATATGGCTGTCCTACATGTTTTAATACCTGCCATGTCAGTGTTATGTTTATGAGGAAACACCAATCTGTAGGGTCATCTGCAGACTGGCCAGTGTGTGGTACCTTTTGTTTCAGGTGTTACCCACAGAGCACCTATCTGTGAACTGCAGAAGGTAGTGTGACGACTGCAGTCTGTAGATGGTGACAGTTACTGACTTCAGATCCTTCATAGGACATATGTTGCAACAAACCCTGTTACAACAGTAAATGTATGAGGCTATCACAGCAACATGCCAATATTGGCCCTGTGTATGTGCCTCCAGCCACAACCCTGTCAACCTTTCTACATATGTCATGCAGTAAGGGGTTCATATATGCTGTACACCATAATTAATGACATCATATTTGATAACAAGCCAGTGAGATAGCAGACTGCTACACATGTTATGTATAGTAGGGGTTATATTTGATGAAATAACCTGGACATTCTGTGGTTGTGTGTACAGTACTGAGGTTTGTGTACTTATGGTGATTGTCGACAGTGTGTGTATTGTTTATATGTACCTTGGCCTGTGTACAGACTGTGGTAGATGTCATTGTTTTTGGTCCTGTTCTATCTGATGTTAAATGCTGCTCCACTGTATGTTACTCTATCAGCTTACATGTGTCTAAGGCCATACACCCATATGTCCTACACCAAAGACAGGCATTGGACCACACTGTGTAGTGGCCCAGTATATGTAGGGTTAGTGTGTGAGTGGCACATATGAGGATGGTGTTGAACAGATAGTCCATATACTGTAATACTACACTAACATACCATATGTGGCTGTGGCTGAGTTCACATTGGTTGTGGTTATGTACTTTCACACAGGTCTATGCTACTCTGTGCTGTAGCATGCCTGTAGAGCCTACTATATATGCAGCTACATGTGCATTCCCCCATAGGAAATGTAGGCCAGTGTTGAGCCGGTCTGCCTGTAGCCTGCACAGGTCTTTGTTACATGCCTAGCAGCCTAGTTTACTTACACAGTGAGATGTAATGTCCAGATACTTGCCAGATGTACTGCTGCCGGGCTACCATAACAGTCATGTATGTCAGACAGAGCAGTGTGATGCTGTACAGATGTATGTCAATATCTAGTGGGTAGTATGTGGCCATGGCACCTCTGTACCAGCGGTTATTATGTGGCAGGACAGACAGGGATGTGTGAATGCATAGCCTATGGGGGCACATGTATACCAGTAGTTACATGTTATACCCATCTACATGGCTGTTAACATCCACATTGTCAGTATTGGTCCACATGTCTTGGACTAAGGGGTTATGTGTATACCTCTGGACTGTCCACATATATTGGCCATTATCTCTGCTGTAGTCCACAGAAGCATTATGTGCTAGCAGTGGTACTGTGCTATGATGTCCTTAGCATGTCTGTCAGTAGCCAATGGCGCACATGTTAAATGCAGATGTGACCTCCCACACACACCATGTCTGTGAAGACACTCCCTATTACAGTAGCAATAGTCTACAAATATACCAGCTATACATACCTGACATCTCCTTGCACTACGATGTTGGGACTATAGGGACTGAGGTAGGGCTACACTCCATGTTCAGGACATATGGTGAAATATGTACATATAATTATCCAGATATCTATACAGACATACACATATACATATCAACATACATAGATGGATATGTATATGTACATAGATATACAAATAAACACCAAGATATATACATATACAGAGCAATATATGTCTACACATATACAGATAGAGATACATATGCACATATACGTATGGGTATCTACATATATATTGACAGTAGTAGGTATATCAGAATAGATATGTATGCACATATAGTTACTGAACTAGGCATATCTGTACACATAGGATGTGCATACATATATAGCTATAAATACAAATACAAAGCCATAGATGATGGTAAGGTGGTTCACACAGCTTATCTAGATTGCGCCAAGGCTTTCGACACCATCCCCCACTCTGGAATTATAGATAAGCTCACTAAACTAGGTATAAATCCCTATGTCACAAGATGGGTTGCCAACTGGCTCATGGACAGAACCCATACTGTCAAAGTAGTAGACTCCAAATCCGACTTCAGACCAGTGACAGGTGGAGTACCACAGGATTCAGTCCTGGGTCCTCTCCTGTTTGGTATCTACTTCTCTGAAGTAGGGGCTAAAACAGAAGGTCTTTGGCTAACAAAGTTTGCAGATGACTGCAAACTAGGAGCCATAATCGAAACTCCTAATGATGTGGACATACTAGAAAAGGGCCTCACTGAGGCAGATGCCTGAAGCTCAATGCCAAAAAGTGTATTGTCATCCCCTTTGGTAAAAACTCTGTACCCATGAACTGCCACATAAGTCTAATGCCGAAAGTGTGATAAGAAACCTTGGGACAGAGATGGACAGTAATCTCTCCTTTGATAATCACATTGCCGCAGTGGTCAGGAAATCCTTCTACTTGACTCACCTCATCACAAAAGGTTTCTCGTCCAGAAAAAAAGAGGTCATTGTTCACCTCTACTCATCACTCATTACACCCATTATAGAGTACAAATCCCTTTTTGATATGTACCTCACAAGACATCTACAACAACTGGAAAGGCCACAGAAATACCTCACAAAGAGGATTACTCGCCTCAAACAGATGCCCCATGCAGAGCGTCTCAAAAAATTCCAGCTTTACTCCATCGCATATTGCCTACTCAGAGGTGATCTCTGCCTAACATACAAAGCTATGCAAACCCAGGGCTGTTGGACATGCTCTACTTAAAGAAATCCCAATCCCTCTGAGCTACACGCTCTACGGAACTAAACCTTGTCACCACAATAAACAGAACATGCTGGAGAGATAGATTCCTGTACCAGAGACTTCCCATACTCTGGAACAGACTACCTCTCTATGTCAAACAAAGCTCCTCATTTACACTCTTCAAGAAAAATCTTGATGATTGGATGGGAAATAGGAAATTCACCCCAGGGATCACTTCTGTGGCTCTGCTCAACAGGGGCACAGGAAAATTATTTTCTTGGGTGGCGAAAGCCAGGGTACCATTTTAGCTAGGCTTATATAGGCCCTAGAGCTAATAGCCTAGTACTTACCTATGAACCTATATAGCTATATATACATATATGTATATCTACATATACATATATCTATATATACATATATGTATATGGGAGCACTACAGAACCTGAAAGCCCAAAATCCTGAAGACCTTCAGGGGTGAGCTGCCTTAGTTATATGGATGTGCATTACCCTACAATCCACCTTGGGTAAATGTAGGCCTACTGCCACCTGCCATACAGACTGTTCTGTTTGTCAGTGTGATTGTGATGGTGTCAGTTATGCCTTGTTATGTAACAGTTACATCCCATTGTGTC